>NW_026967841.1:0-168772 GCF_028390025.1 Pseudophryne corroboree | reverse complement strand
CTCACCATTGAAAGAATGGTGGAGGATTATATGAGTGACCGCATCCAAGTAGGCACGTCACACAGTCCGTACTTATACTGGCAGGAAAAAGAGGCAATTTGGAGGCCCTTGCACAAACTGGCTTTATTCTACCTAAGTTGCCCTCCCACAAGTGTGTACTCCGAAAGAGTGTTTAGTGCCGCCGCTCACCTTGTCAGCAATCGGCGTACGAGGTTACATCCAGAAAATGTGGAGAAGATGATGTTCATTAAAATGAATTATAATCAATTCCTCCGCGGAGACATTGACCAGCAGCAATTGCCTCCACAAAGTACACAGGGAGCTGAGATGGTGGATTCCAGTGGGGACGAATTGATAATCTGTGAGGAGGGGGATGTACACGGTGATATATCGGAGGATGATGATGAGGTGGACATCTTGCCTCTGTAGAGCCAGTTTGTGCAAGGAGAGATTAATTGCTTCTTTTTTTGGGGGGGTCCAAACCAACCCGTCATATCAGTCACAGTCGTGTGGCAGACCCTGTCACTGAAATGATGAGTTGGTTAAAGTGTGCATGTCCTGTTTTGTTTATACAACATAAGGGTGGGTGGGAGGGCCCAAGGACAATTCCATCTTGCACCTCTTTTTTCTTTTCTTTTTCTTTGCGTCATGTGCTGTTTGGGGAGGGTTTTTTGGAAGGGCCATCCTGCGTGACACTGCAGTGCCACTCCTAGATGGGCCCGGTGTTTGTGTCGGCCACTAGGGTCGCTTATCTTACTCACACAGCTACCTCATTGCGCCTCTTTTTTTCTTTGCGTCGTGTGCTGTTTGGGGAGGGTTTTTTGGAAGGGACATCCTGCGTGACACTGCAGTGCCACTCCTAGATGGGCCCGGTGTTTGTGTCGGCCACTAGGGTCGCTAATCTTACTCACACAGCTACCTCATTGCGCCTCTTTTTTTCTTTGCGTCATGTGCTGTTTGGGGAGGGTTTTTTGGAAGGGACATCCTGCGTGACACTGCAGTGCCACTCCTAGATGGGCCCGGTGTTTGTGTCGGCCACTAGGGTCGCTTATCTTACTCACACAGCGACCTCGGTGCAAATTTTAGGACTAAAAATAATATTGTGAGGTGTGAGGTATTCAGAATAGACTGAAAATGAGTGGAAATTATGGTTTTTGAGGTTAATAATACTTTGGGATCAAAATGACCCCCAAATTCTATGATTTAAGCTGTTTTTTAGGGTTTTTTGAAAAAAACACCCGAATCCAAAACACACCCGAATCCGACAAAAAAAATTCGGTGAGGTTTTGCCAAAACGCGGTCGAACCCAAAACACGGCCGCGGAACCGAACCCAAAACCAAAACACAAAACCCGAAAAATTTCAGGCGCTCATCTCTAGTAACAACAAGACGCTCTGGTTAGAGGATAAACCATACTCATCGTCCAGCCCTTCTCAGCAGGATAAGCAGGGTCTCGGACACCCTCCGTCTCATGCAGGCAGAGGCGTAACTTGGGTAGGGCGAGCAGGGCACGTGCCCTGGGCGCCGTGACGGGCACAACTAAGGGGGGAACCCGTGCCGCCATCCAGGGCATTGCTCCGGCCCACACACCCACAGCCGCCACCGCTTAACCGCCCGCAGCCGTTGCCCGCAGCCGCCGTCACTGCCAGCGCACCTGTACGCCGCCGAGCAATTCCCGCTGTGGTGCTCGGCGCCGTTACTGCTGCTGCCGGGAACGTGACCGCGATGCCAGCGTCACGCTCCCTTAACTTCCACCTGCCGCTGAATACTGAGGAGGGAAAAGGGGGATCCCTGCGTTTGAGGGAACGGGCCTGCTGTTGCCGGCGGCACCCACAGACGATGGCGGAGGAGAGGCCGCGGCCCCGGTCTGAAGAGGACAGCGATGAGGCGGAGGAGGAATAAGACGCTGCAGAGGTCCCGGTGCGGCCGGTGATGGAGGCCCCTGTGGAAGCGGAGGAGGATGAAAGGGAAGAGGCCGAACTTCTGCCTGCCGCTGAGAGGTGAGGAGGGAGAAGGGGGCGGGGAACACTAGACAGTGACACACAAAGAGACTACCCCCCTCTCCCACTATTCTATGCCTCTCCATGTTTATAGTAATATAGTATACCCCTCCCCCTATTCTATGCCTCTCCATGTTTACAGTATTACAGTATACCCCCCTCCCCCTATTCTATGCCTCTCTATGTTTATAGTATTATAGTATACCCCCCCCACCCCTCTTCTATGCCTCTCCATGTTTATAGTATTATAGTATACCCCTCCACCTATTCTATGCCTCTCCATGTTTATAGTATTATAGTATACCCCTCCACCTATTCTATGCCTCTCCATGTTTATAGTATTATAGTATACCCCTCCCCCCTCTTCTATGTCTCTCTATGTTTATAGTGTTATAGTATACCCCTCCACCCCTATTCTATGCCTCTCTATGTTTATAGTATTATAGTACACCCCCCTCCCCCTCTTCTATGCCTCTCTATGTTTATAGTATTATAGTATACCCCCCCACCCCTCTTCTATGCCTCTCCATGTTTATAGTATTATAGTATACCCCTCCACCCCTCTTCTATGCCTCTCCATGTTTATAGTATTATAGTATACCCCTCCACCCCTATTCTATGCCTCTCTATGTTTATAGTATTATAGTATACCCCTCCACCCCTATTCTATGCCTCTCTATGTTTATAGTATTATAGTACACCCCCCTCCCCCTCTTCTGTGCCTCTCTATGTTTATAGTATTATAGTATACCCCCCACCCCTCTTCTATGCCTCTCCATGTTTATAGTATTATAGTATACCCCTCTTCTATGCCTCTCCATGTTTATAGTATTATAGTATACCCCCTCCACCTATTCTATGCCTCTCTATGTTTATAGTATTATATGTTTATAGTATTATAGTATACCCATCCACCCCTATTCTATGCCTCTCTATGTTTATAGTATTATAGTATACCCCCCTCAACTCTTCTATGCCTCTCCATGTTTATAGTATACCTCTCCAACCCTATTCTATGCCTCTTCATGTTTATAGTATTATAGTATACACCCCCTCCCCCTATTCTATGCCTCTCCATGTTTATAGTATTAGAGTATACCCCCCTCCCCCTATTCTATGCCTCTCCATGTTTATAGTTTTATAGTATACCCCTCTCCCCTATTCTATGCCTCTCCATGTTTATAGTATTATAGTATACCCCTCCACCCCTATTCTATGCCTCTCTATGTTTATTGTATTATAGTATACCTCTCCACCCCTATTCTATGCCTCTCTATGTTTATAGTATTATAGTATACCCCTCCCCCTATTCTATGCCTCTCTATGTTTATAGTATTATAGTATACTTCTCCCCCTATTCTATGCCTCTCTATGTTTATAGTATTATAGTATACCCCCCACCCCTATTCTATGCCTCTCCATGTTTATAGTATTATAGTATACCCCTCCCCCTATTCTATGCCTCTCTATGTTTATAGTATTATAGTATACCCCTCCCCCTATTCTATGCCTCTCCATGTTTATTGTATTATAGTATACCCCTCCACCCCTATTCTATGCCTCTCTATGTTTATAGTATTATAGTATACCCCTCCCCCTATTCTATGCCTCTCTATGTTTATAGTATTATAGTATACCCCTCCTCCCCTATTCTATGCCTCTCTATGTTTATAGTATTATAGTATACCCCCCACCCCTATTCTATGCCTCTCCATGTTTATAGTATTATAGTATACCCCTCCCCCTATTCTATGCTTTTCTATGTTTATAGTATTATAGTATACCCCTCCCCCTATTCTATGCCTCTCCATGTTTATTGTATTATAGTATACCTCTCCACCCCTATTCTATGCCTCTCTATGTTTATAGTATTATAGTATACCCCTCCCCCTATTCTATGCCTCTCTAAGTTTATAGTATTATAGTATACCCCTCCTCCCCTATTCTATGCCTCTCTATGTTTATAGTATTATAGTATACCCCCCCACCCCTCTTCTATGCCTCTCCATGTTTATAGTATTATAGTATACCCCTCCACCCCTCTTCAATGCCTCTCCATGTTTATAGTATTATAGTATACCCCTCCACCCCTATTCTATGCCTCTCTATGTTTATAGTATTATAGTATATCCCTCCACCCCTATTCTACGCCTCTCTATGTTTATAGTATTATAGTACACCCCCCTCCCCCTCTTCTATGCCTCTCTATGTTTATAGTATTATAGTATACCCCCCCCACCCCTCTACTATGCCTCTCCATGTTTATAGTATTATAGTATACCCCTCCACCCCTCTTCTATGCCTCTCCATGTTTATAGTATTATAGTATACCCCCTCCACCTATTCTATGCCTCTCTATGTTTATAGTATTATATGTTTATAGTATTATAGTATACCCATCCACCCCTATTCTATGCCTCTCTATGTTTATAGTATTATAGTATACCCCCCTCAACTCTTCTATGCCTCTCCATGTTTATAGTAAACCTCTCCAAACCTATTCTATGCCTCTCCATGTTTATAGTATTATAGTATACACCCCCTCCCCCTATTCTATGCCTCTCCATGTTTATAGTATTATAGTATACCCCCCTCCCCCTATTCTATGCCTCTCCATGTTTATAGTTTTATAGTATACCCCTCTCCCCTATTCTATGCCTCTCCATGTTTATAGTATTATAGTATACCCCTCCACCCCTATTCTATGCCTCTCTATGTTTATTGTATTATAGTATACCTCTCCACCCCTATTCTATGCCTCTCTATGTTTATAGTATTATAGTAAACCCCTCCCTCTATTCTATGCCTCTCTATGTTTATAGTATTATAGTATACTTCTCCCCCTATTCTATGCCTCTCTATGTTTAAAGTATTATAGTATACCCCCCACCCCTATTCTATGCCTCTCCATGTTTATAGTATTATAGTATACCCCTCCCCCTATTCTATGCCTCTCTATGTTTATAGTATTATAGTATACCCCTCCCCCTATTCTATGCCTCTCCATGTTTATTGTATTATAGTATACCCCTCCACCCCTATTCTATGCCTCTCTATGTTTATAGTATTATAGTATACCCCTCCCCCTATTCTATGCCTCTCTATGTTTATAGTATTATAGTATACCCCTCCTCCCCTATTATATGCCTCTCTATGTTTATAGTATTATAGTATACCCCCCACCCCTATTCTATGCCTCTCCATGTTTATAGTATTATAGTATACCCCTCCCCCTATTCTATGCCTCTCTATGTTTATAGTATTATAGTATACCCCTCCCCCTATTCTATGCCTCTCCATGTTTATTGTATTATAGTATACCCCTCCCCCTATTCTATGCCTCTCTATGTTTATAGTATTATAGTATACCCCTCCTCCCCTATTCTATGCCTCTCTATGTTTATAGTATTATAGTATACCCCTCCCCCTATTCTATGCCTCTCTATGTTTATAGTATTATAGTATACACCTCCCCCATATTCTATGCCTCTCTATGTTTATAGTATTATAGTATACCCCTTCACCCCTATTCTATGCCTCTGTATGTTTACAGTATTATAGTATACCCCTCCACCACTATTCTATGCCTCTCTATGTTTATAGTATTATATTATACCCCTCCACCCCTATTCTATGCCTCTCCATGGTTATAGAATTATAGTATACCCCCCTCCCCCTATTCTATGCCTCTCCATGTTTATAGTATTATAGTATACCCCTCCACCCCTATTCTATGCCTCTCTATGTTTATAGTATTATAGTATACACCTCCCCCTATTCTATGCCTCTCCATGTTTATAGTATTATAGTGTACCCCTCCACCCCTATTCTTTGCCTCTCTATGTTTATAGTATTATAGTATACCCCTGCCCCTATTCTATGCCTCTCCATGTTTATAGTATTATAGTATACCCCCCTCCCCCTATTCTATGCCTCTCTATGTTTATAGTATTATATTAAACCCCTCCACCCCTATTCTATGCCTCTCTATGTTTATAGTATTATAGTATACCCCCCACCCCTATTCTATGCCTCTCTATGTTTATAGTATTATAGTATACCCCCTCCCCCTATTCTATGCCTCTCTATGTTTATAGTATTATAGTATACCCCTCCCCCTATTCTATGCCTCTCCATATTTATAGTATTATAGTATACCCCTCCCCCTATTCTATGCCTCTCTATGTTAATATTATTATAGTATACCCCTCCACCTATTCTATGCCTCTCTATGTTTATAGTATTATAGTATACCCCACCCCCTATTCTATGCCTATCCATGTTTATAGTATTATAGTATACCCCCCTCCCCCTATTCTATGCCTCTCTATGTTTACTTTATTATAGTATACCCCCCTCCCCCTATTCTATGCCTCTCCATGTTTATAGTATTATAGTATACCCCTCCCCCTATTCTATGCCTCTCTATGTTTATAGTAAAGTACACCCCTCCCCCTATTCTATGCCTCTCTATGTTTATAGTATAGTATACCCCTCCCCCTATTCTATGCCTCTCTATGTTTATAGTATTATAGTATACCACTCCACCCCTATTCTATGCCTCTCCATGTTTATAGTATTATAGTATACCCCCCCCCTAATTCTATGCCTCTCTATGTTTATAGTATTATAGTATACCCCTCCCCCTATTCTATGCCTCTCTATGTTTATAGTATTATAGTATACCCCTTCACCCCTATTCTATGCCTCTCTATGTTTATAGTATAGTATACCCCTCCACCCCTATTCTATGCCTCTCCATGGTTATAGTATTATAGTATACCCCCCTCCCCCTATTCTATGCCTCTCCATGTTTATAGTATTATAGTATACACCTCCCCCTATTCTATGCCTCTCCATGTTTATAGTATTATAGTATACCCCTCCACCCCTATTCTATGCCTCTCTATGTTTATAGTATTATAGTATACCCTTCCACCCCTATTCTATGCCTCTCCATGTTTATAGTATTATAGTATACCCCTCCCCCTATTCTATGTCTCTCTATGTTTATAGTATTATAGTATACCCCTGCCCCTATTCTATGCCTCTCCATGTTTATAGTTTTATAGTATACCCCTCCACCCCTCTTCTATGCCTCTCTATGTTTATAGTATTATAGTATACCCCTCCACCCCTATGCTATGCCTCTCTATGTTTATAGTATTATAGTATAACCCCCTCCCCTCTTCTATGCCTCTCTATGTTTATAGTATTATAGTATACATCTCCACCCTATTCTATGCATTTCCATGTTTATAGTATTATAGTATACCCCTCCACCCCTATTCTATGCCTTTCCATGTTTATAGTATTATAGTATACCCCCCTCCCCTCTTCTATGCCTCTCTATGTTTATAGTATCATAGTATACCCCCCCTCCCCTCTTCTATGCCTCTCTATGTTTATAGTATTATAGTATACCCCTGCACCCCTTTTCTATTCCTCTCCATGTTTATATATTATAGTACACCCCCCTCCCCTCTTCTATGCCTCTCCATGTTTATAGTATTATAGTATACCCCTCCCCCTATTCTAAGCCTCTCTATGTTTATAGTATTATAGTATACCCCTCCCCCTATTCTATGCCTCTCCATGTTTATTGTATTATAGTATACCTATCCACCCCTATTCTATGCCTCTCTATGTTTATAGTATTATAGTATACCCCTCCCCCTATTCAATGCCTCTCTATGTTTATAGTATTATAGTATACCCCTCCTCCCCTATTCTATGCCTCTCTATGTTTATAGTATTATAGTATACCCCTCCCCCTATTCTATGCCTCTCTATGTTTATAGTATTATAGTATACCCCCCTCCCCCTATTCTATGCCTCTCTATGTTTATAGTATTATAGTATACCCCTCCCCCTATTCTATGCCTCTCTATGTTTATAGTATTATAGTATACCCCTCCCCCTATTTTATGCCTCTCTATGTTTATAGTATTATAGTATACCCCCCTTCACCCCTATTCTATGCCTCTGTATGTTTACAGTATTATAGTATACCCCTCCACCACTATTCTATGCCTCTCTATGTTTATAGTATTATATTATACCCCTCCACCCCTATTCTCTGCCTCTCCATGGTTATAGTATTATAGTATACCTCCCTCACCCTATTCTATGCCTCTCCATGTTTATAGTATTATAGTATACCCCTCCACCCCTATTCTATGCCTCTCTATGTTTATAGTATTATAGTATACACCTCCCCCTATTCTATGCCTCTCCATGTTTATAGTATTACAGTATACCCCTCTACCCCTATTCTTTGCCTCTCTATGTTTATAGTATTATAGTATACCCCTGCCCCTATTCTATGCCTCTCCATGTTTATAGTATTATAGTATACCCCTCCCCCTATTCTATGCCTCTCCATGCTTATAGTATTATAGTATACCCCCCCTCCCCTATTCTATACCTCTCTATGTTTATAGTATTATAGTATACCCCCTCTCCCCCTATTCTATGCCTCTCTATGTTTATAGTATTATAGTATACCCCTCCCCCTATTCTATGCCTCTCTATGTTTATAGTATTATAGTATACCCCTACACCCCTATTCTATGCCTCTCTATGTTTATAGTATTATAGTATACCCCCCACCCCTATTCTATGCCTCTCCATGTTTATAGTATTATAGTATACCCCTCCACCCCTCTTCTATGCCTCTCTATGTTTATAGTGTTATAGTATACCCCTCCACCCCTATTCTATGCCTCTCCATGTTTATAGTATTATAGTATACCCCCCTCCCCTCTTCTATGCCTCTCTATGTTTATAGTATTATAGTACACCCCTCCACCCCTATTCTATGCCTCTCCATGTTTATAGTATTATAGTATACCCCTCCACCCCTATTCTATGCCTCTCTATGTTTATAGTATTATAGTATACCCCTCCACCCCTATTCTATGCCTCTCTATGTTTATAGTATTATAGTACACCCCCCTCCCCCTCTTCTGTGCCTCTCTATGTTTATAGTATTATAGTATACCCCCCACCCCTCTTCTATGCCTCTCCATGTTTATAGTATTATAGTATACCCCTCCACCCCTCTTCTATGCCTCTCCATGTTTATAGTATTATAGTATACCCCCTCCACCTATTCTATGCCTCTCTATGTTTATAGTATTATATGTTTATAGTATTATAGTATACCCATCCACCCCTATTCTATGCCTCTCTATGTTTATAGTATTATAGTATACCCCCCTCAACTCTTCTATGCCTCTCCATGTTTATAGTATACCTCTCCAACCCTATTCTATGCCTCTTCATGTTTATAGTATTATAGTATACACCCCCTCCCCCTATTCTATGCCTCTCCATGTTTATAGTATTAGAGTATACCCCCCTCCCCCTATTCTATGCCTCTCCATGTTTATAGTTTTATAGTATACCCCTCTCCCCTATTCTATGCCTCTCCATGTTTATAGTATTATAGTATACCCCTCCACCCCTATTCTATGCCTCTCTATGTTTATTGTATTATAGTATACCTCTCCACCCCTATTCTATGCCTCTCTATGTTTATAGTATTATAGTATACCCCTCCCCCTATTCTATGCCTCTCTATGTTTATAGTATTATAGTATACTTCTCCCCCTATTCTATGCCTCTCTATGTTTATAGTATTATAGTATACCCCCCACCCCTATTCTATGCCTCTCCATGTTTATAGTATTATAGTATACCCCTCCCCCTATTCTATGCCTCTCTATGTTTATAGTATTATAGTATACCCCTCCCCCTATTCTATGCCTCTCCATGTTTATTGTATTATAGTATACCCCTCCACCCCTATTCTATGCCTCTCTATGTTTATAGTATTATAGTATACCCCTCCCCCTATTCTATGCCTCTCTATGTTTATAGTATTATAGTATACCCCTCCTCCCCTATTCTATGCCTCTCTATGTTTATAGTATTATAGTATACCCCCCACCCCTATTCTATGCCTCTCCATGTTTATAGTATTATAGTATACCCCTCCCCCTATTCTATGCTTTTCTATGTTTATAGTATTACAGTATACCCCTCCCCCTATTCTATGCCTCTCCATGTTTATTGTATTATAGTATACCTCTCCACCCCTATTCTATGCCTCTCTATGTTTATAGTATTATAGTATACCCCTCCCCCTATTCTATGCCTCTCTAAGTTTATAGTATTATAGTATACCCCTCCTCCCCTATTCTATGCCTCTCTATGTTTATAGTATTATAGTATACCCCCCCACCCCTCTTCTATGCCTCTCCATGTTTATAGTATTATAGTATACCCCTCCACCCCTCTTCAATGCCTCTCCATGTTTATAGTATTATAGTATACCCCTCCACCCCTATTCTATGCCTCTCTATGTTTATAGTATTATAGTATATCCCTCCACCCCTATTCTACGCCTCTCTATGTTTATAGTATTATAGTACACCCCCCTCCCCCTCTTCTATGCCTCTCTATGTTTATAGTATTATAGTATACCCCCCCCACCCCTCTACTATGCCTCTCCATGTTTATAGTATTATAGTATACCCCTCCACCCCTCTTCTATGCCTCTCCATGTTTATAGTATTATAGTATACCCCCTCCACCTATTCTATGCCTCTCTATGTTTATAGTATTATATGTTTATAGTATTATAGTATACCCATCCACCCCTATTCTATGCCTCTCTATGTTTATAGTATTATAGTATACCCCCCTCAACTCTTCTATGCCTCTCCATGTTTATAGTAAACCTCTCCAAACCTATTCTATGCCTCTCCATGTTTATAGTATTATAGTATACACCCCCTCCCCCTATTCTATGCCTCTCCATGTTTATAGTATTATAGTATACCCCCCCTCCCCCTATTCTATGCCTCTCCATGTTTATAGTTTTATAGTATACCCCTCTCCCCTATTCTATGCCTCTCCATGTTTATAGTATTATAGTATACCCCTCCACCCCTATTCTATGCCTCTCTATGTTTATTGTATTATAGTATACCTCTCCACCCCTATTCTATGCCTCTCTATGTTTATAGTATTATAGTATACCCCTCCCTCTATTCTATGCCTCTCTATGTTTATAGTATTATAGTATACTTCTCCCCCTATTCTATGCCTCTCTATGTTTAAAGTATTATAGTATACCCCCCACCCCTATTCTATGCCTCTCCATGTTTATAGTATTATAGTATACCCCTCCCCCTATTCTATGCCTCTCTATGTTTATAGTATTATAGTATACCCCTCCCCCTATTCTATGCCTCTCCATGTTTATAGTATTATAGTATACCCCTCCCCCTATTCTATGCCTCTCTATGTTTATAGTATTATAGTATACCCCTCCCCCTATTCTATGCCTCTCCATGTTTATTGTTTTATAGTATACCCCTCCACCCCTATTCTATGCCTCTCTATGTTTATAGTATTATAGTATACCCCTCCCCCTATTCTATGCCTCTCTATGTTTATAGTATTATAGTATACCCCTCCTCCCCTATTATATGCCTCTCTATGTTTATAGTATTATAGTATACCCCCCACCCCTATTCTATGCCTCTCCATGTTTATAGTATTATAGTATACCCCTCCCCCTATTCTATGCCTCTCTATGTTTATAGTATTATAGTATACCCCTCCCCCTATTCTATGCCTCTCCATGTTTATTGTATTATAGTATACCCCTCCCCCTATTCTATGCCTCTCTATGTTTATAGTATTATAGTATACCCCTCCTCCCCTATTCTATGCCTCTCTATGTTTATAGTATTATAGTATACCCCTCCCCCTATTCTATGCCTCTCTATGTTTATAGTATTATAGTATACACCTCCCCCATATTCTATGCCTCTCTATGTTTATAGTATTATAGTATACCCCTTCACCCCTATTCTATGCCTCTGTATGTTTACAGTATTATAGTATACCCCTCCACCACTATTCTATGCCTCTCTATGTTTATAGTATTATATTATACCCCTCCACCCCTATTCTATGCCTCTCCATGGTTATAGAATTATAGTATACCCCTCCACCCCTATTCTATGCCTCTCTATGTTTATAGTATTATAGTATACACCTCCCCCTATTCTATGCCTCTCCATGTTTATAGTATTATAGTGTACCCCTCCACCCCTATTCTTTGCCTCTCTATGTTTATAGTATTATAGTATACCCCTGCCCCTATTCTATGCCTCTCCATGTTTATAGTATTATAGTATACCCCCCTCCCCCTATTCTATGCCTCTCTATGTTTATAGTATTATATTAAACCCCTCCACCCCTATTCTATGCCTCTCTATGTTTATAGTATTATAGTATACCCCCCACCCCTATTCTATGCCTCTCTATGTTTATAGTATTATAGTATACCCCCTCCCCCTATTCTATGCCTCTCTATGTTTATAGTATTATAGTATACCCCTCCCCCTATTCTATGCCTCTCCATATTTATAGTATTATAGTATACCCCTCCCCCTATTCTATGCCTCTCTATGTTAATATTATTATAGTATACCCCTCCACCTATTCTATGCCTCTCTATGTTTATAGTATTATAGTATACCCCACCCCCTATTCTATGCCTATCCATGTTTATAGTATTATAGTATACCCCCCTCCCCCTATTCTATGCCTCTCTATGTTTACTTTATTATAGTATACCCCCCTCCCCCTATTCTATGCCTCTCCATGTTTATAGTATTATAGTATACCCCTCCCCCTATTCTATGCCTCTCTATGTTTATAGTAAAGTACACCCCTCCCCCTATTCTATGCCTCTCTATGTTTATAGTATAGTATACCCCTCCCCCTATTCTATGCCTCTCTATGTTTATAGTATTATAGTATACCACTCCACCCCTATTCTATGCCTCTCCATGTTTATAGTATTATAGTATACCCCCCCCCCCTAATTCTATGCCTCTCTATGTTTATAGTATTATAGTATACCCCTCCCCCTATTCTATGCCTCTCTATGTTTATAGTATTATAGTATACCCCTTCACCCCTATTCTATGCCTCTCTATGTTTATAGTATAGTATACCCCTCCACCCCTATTCTATGCCTCTCCATGGTTATAGTATTATAGTATACCCCCCTCCCCCTATTCTATGCCTCTCCATGTTTATAGTATTATAGTATACACCTCCCCCTATTCTATGCCTCTCCATGTTTATAGTATTATAGTATACCCCTCCACCCCTATTCTATGCCTCTCTATGTTTATAGTATTATAGTATACCCTTCCACCCCTATTCTATGCCTCTCCATGTTTATAGTATTATAGTATACCCCTCCCCCTATTCTATGTCTCTCTATGTTTATAGTATTATAGTATACATCTCCACCCTATTCTATGCATTTCCATGTTTATAGTATTATAGTATACCCCTCCCCCTATTCTATGCCTCTCTATGTTTATAGTAAAGTACACCCCTCCCCCTATTCTATGCCTCTCTATGTTTATAGTATAGTATACCCCTCCCCCTATTCTATGCCTCTCTATGTTTATAGTATTATAGTATACCACTCCACCCCTATTCTATGCCTCTCCATGTTTATAGTATTATAGTATACCCCCCCCCCTAATTCTATGCCTCTCTATGTTTATAGTATTATAGTATACCCCTCCCCCTATTCTATGCCTCTCTATGTTTATAGTATTATAGTATACCCCTTCACCCCTATTCTATGCCTCTCTATGTTTATAGTATAGTATACCCCTCCACCCCTATTCTATGCCTCTCCATGGTTATAGTATTATAGTATACCCCCCTCCCCCTATTCTATGCCTCTCCATGTTTATAGTATTATAGTATACCCCTGCCCCTATTCTATGCCTCTCCATGTTTATAGTTTTATAGTATACCCCTCCACCCCTCTTCTATGCCTCTCTATGTTTATAGTATTATAGTATACCCCTCCACCCCTATGCTATGCCTCTCTATGTTTATAGTATTATAGTATAACCCCCTCCCCTCTTCTATGCCTCTCTATGTTTATAGTATTATAGTATACATCTCCACCCTATTCTATGCATTTCCATGTTTATAGTATTATAGTATACCCCTCCACCCCTATTCTATGCCTTTCCATGTTTATAGTATTATAGTATACCCCCCTCCCCTCTTCTATGCCTCTCTATGTTTATAGTATCATAGTATACCCCCCCTCCCCTCTTCTATGCCTCTCTATGTTTATAGTATTATAGTATACCCCCCTCCCCCTATTCTATGCCTCTCCATGTTTATAGTATTATAGTATACCCCTCCCCCTATTCTAAGCCTCTCTATGTTTATAGTATTATAGTATACCCCTCCCCCTATTCTATGCCTCTCCATGTTTATTGTATTATAGTATACCTATCCACCCCTATTCTATGCCTCTCTATGTTTATAGTATTATAGTATACCCCTCCCCCTATTCTATGCCTCTCTATGTTTATAGTATTATAGTATACCCCTCCTCCCCTATTCTATGCCTCTCTATGTTTATAGTATTATAGTATACCCCTCCCCCTATTCTATGCCTCTCTATGTTTATAGTATTATAGTATACCCCCCTCCCCCTATTCTATGCCTCTCTATGTTTATAGTATTATAGTATACCCCTCCCCCTATTCTATGCCTCTCTATGTTTATAGTATTATAGTATACCCCTCCCCCTATTTTATGCCTCTCTATGTTTATAGTATTATAGTATACCCCCCTTCACCCCTATTCTATGCCTCTGTATGTTTACAGTATTATAGTATACCCCTCCACCACTATTCTATGCCTCTCTATGTTTATAGTATTATATTATACCCCTCCACCCCTATTCTCTGCCTCTCCATGGTTATAGTATTATAGTATACCTCCCTCACCCTATTCTATGCCTCTCCATGTTTATAGTATTATAGTATACCCCTCCACCCCTATTCTATGCCTCTCTATGTTTATAGTATTATAGTATACACCTCCCCCTATTCTATGCCTCTCCATGTTTATAGTATTACAGTATACCCCTCTACCCCTATTCTTTGCCTCTCTATGTTTATAGTATTATAGTATACCCCTGCCCCTATTCTATGCCTCTCCATGTTTATAGTATTATAGTATACCCCTCCCCCTATTCTATGCCTCTCCATGCTTATAGTATTATAGTATACCCCCCCTCCCCTATTCTATACCTCTCTATGTTTATAGTATTATAGTATACCCCCTCTCCCCCTATTCTATGCCTCTCTATGTTTATAGTATTATAGTATACCCCTCCCCCTATTCTATGCCTCTCTATGTTTATAGTATTATAGTATACCCCTACACCCCTATTCTATGCCTCTCTATGTTTATAGTATTATAGTATACCCCCCACCCCTATTCTATGCCTCTCCATGTTTATAGTATTATAGTATACCCCTCCACCCCTCTTCTATGCCTCTCTATGTTTATAGTGTTATAGTATACCCCTCCACCCCTATTCTATGCCTCTCCATGTTTATAGTATTATAGTATACCCCCCTCCCCTCTTCTATGCCTCTCTATGTTTATAGTATTATAGTACACCCCTCCACCCCTATTCTATGCCTCTCCATGTTTATAGTATTATAGTATACCCCTCCACCCCTATTCTATGCCTCTCTATGTTTATTGTATTATAGTATACCTCTCCACCCCTATTCTATGCCTCTCTATGTTTATAGTATTATAGTATACCCCTCCACCTATTCTATGCCTCTCTATGTTTATAGTATTATAGTATACCCCCACCCCTTATTCTATGCCTCTCTATGTTTATAGTATTATAGTATACCCCCTCCCCCTATTCTATGCCTCTCTATGTTTATAGTATTATAGTATACCCCTCCCCCTATTATATGCCTCTCCATATTTATAGTATTATAGTATACCCCTCCCCCTATTCTATGCCTCTCTATGTTAATAGTATTATAGTATACCCCTCCCCCTATTCTACGCCTATCCATGTTTATAGTATTATAGTATACCCCCCTCCCCCTATTCTATGCCTCTCTATGTTTACTTTATTATAGTATACCCCCCTCCCCCTATTCTATGCCTCTCCATGTTTATAGTATTATAGTATACACCTCCACCCCTATTCTATGCCTCTCTATGTTTATAGTAAAGTACACCCCTCCCCCTATTCTATGCCTCTCTATGTTTATAGTATAGTATACCCCTCCCCCTATTCTATGCCTCTCTATGTTTATAGTATTATAGTATACCACTCCACCCCTATTCTATGCCTCTCCATGTTTATAGTATTATAGTATACCCCCCCCCCCTAATTCTATGCCTCTCTATGTTTATAGTATTATAGTATACCCCTCCCCCTATTCTATGCCTCTCTATGTTTATAGTATTATAGTATACCCCTTCACCCCTATTCTATGCCTCTCTATGTTTATAGTATAGTATACCCCTCCACCCCTATTCTATGCCTCTCCATGGTTATAGTATTATAGTATACCCCCCTCCCCCTATTCTATGCCTCTCCATGTTTATAGTATTATAGTATACCCCCCTCCCCTCTTCTATGCCTCTCTATGTTTATAGTATCATAGTATACCCCCCCTCCCCTCTTCTATGCCTCTCTATGTTTATAGTATTATAGTATACCCCTGCACCCCTTTTCTATTCCTCTCCATGTTTATATATTATAGTATACCCCCCTCCCCTCTTCTATGCCTCTCCATGTTTATAGTATTATAGTATACCCCCCCCCTATTCTAAGCCTCTCTATGTTTATAGTATTATAGTATACCCCTCCCCCTTTTCTATGCCTCTCCATGTTTATTGTATTATAGTATACCTATCCACCCCTATTCTATGCCTCTCTATGTTTATAGTATTATAGTATACCCCTCCTCCCCTATTCTATGCCTCTCTATGTTTATAGTATTATAGTATACCCCTCCCCCTATTCTATGCCTCTCTATGTTTATAGTATTATAGTATACCCCCCTCCCCCTATTCTATGCCTCTCTATGTTTATAGTATTATAGTATACCCCTCCCCCTATTCTATGCCTCTCTATGTTTATAGTATTATAGTATACCCCTCCCCCTATTTTATGCCTCCCTATGTTTATAGTATTATAGTATACCCCCCTTCACCCCTATTCTATGCCTCTGTATGTTTACAGTATTATAGTATACCCCTCCCCCTATTCTATGCCTCTCTATGTTTATAGTATTATATTATACCCCTCCACCCCTATTCTCTGCCTCTCCATGGTTATAGTATTATAGTATACCCCCCTCACCCTATTCTATGCCTCTCCATGTTTATAGTATTATAGTATACCCCTCCACCCCTATTCTATGCCTCTCTATGTTTATAGTATTATAGTATACACCTCCCCCTATTCTATGCCTCTCTATGTTTATAGTATTATAGTATACCCCTGCACCCCTTTTCTATTCCTCTCCATGTTTATATATTATAGTATACCCCCCTCCCCTCTTCTATGCCTCTCCATGTTTATAGTATTATAGTATACCCCTCCCCCTATTCTATGCCTCTCTATGTTTATAGTATTATAGTATACCCCTCCCCCTATTCTATGCCTCTCCATGTTTATTGTATTATAGTATACCTATCCACCCCTATTCTATGCCTCTCTATGTTTATAGTATTATAGTATACCCCTCCCCCTATTCTATGCCTCTCTATGTTTATAGTATTATAGTATACCCCTCCTCCCCTATTCTATGCCTCTCTATGTTTATAGTATTATAGTATACCCCTCCCCCTATTCTATGCCTCTCTATGTTTATAGTATTATAGTATACCCCCCTCCCCCTATTCTATGCCTCTCTATGTTTATAGTATTATAGTATACCCCTCCCCCTATTCTATGCCTCTCTATGTTTATAGTATTATAGTATACCCCTCCTCCCCTATTCTATGCCTCTCTATGTTTATAGTATTATAGTATACCCCTCCCCCTATTCTATGCCTCTCTATGTTTATAGTATTATAGTATACCCCCCTCCCCCTATTCTATGCCTCTCTATGTTTATAGTATTATAGTATACCCCTCCCCCTATTCTATGCCTCTCTATGTTTATAGTATTATAGTATACCCCTCCCCCTATTTTATGCCTCTCTATGTTTATAGTATTATAGTATAACCCCCTCCCCTCTTCTATGCCTCTCTATGTTTATAGTATTATAGTATACCCCTCCACCCCTATTCTATGCCTCTCTATGTTTATAGTATTATAGTATACATCTCCACCCTATTCTATGCATTTCCATGTTTATAGTATTATAGTATACCCCTCCACCCCTATTCTATGCCTTTCCATGTTTATAGTATTATAGTATACCCCCCTCCCCTCTTCTATGCCTCTCTATGTTTATAGTATCATAGTATACCCCCCCTCCCCTCTTCTATGCCTCTCTATGTTTATAGTATTATAGTATACCCCTGCACCCCTTTTCTATTCCTCTCCATGTTTATATATTATAGTATACCCCCCTCCCCTCTTCTATGCCTCTCCATGTTTATAGTATTATAGTATACCCCTCCCCCTATTCTATGCCTCTCTATGTTTATAGTATTATAGTATACCCCTCCCCCTATTCTATGCCTCTCCATGTTTATTGTATTATAGTATACCTATCCACCCCTATTCTATGCCTCTCTATGTTTATAGTATTATAGTATACCCCTCCCCCTATTCTATGCCTCTCTATGTTTATAGTATTATAGTATACCCCTCCTCCCCTATTCTATGCCTCTCTATGTTTATAGTATTATAGTATACCCCTCCCCCTATTCTATGCCTCTCTATGTTTATAGTATTATAGTATACCCCCGTCCCCCTATTCTATGCCTCTCTATGTTTATAGTATTATAGTATACCCCTCCCCCTATTCTATGCCTCTCTATGTTTATAGTATTATAGTATACCCCTCCCCCTATTTTATGCCTCTCTATGTTTATAGTATTATAGTATACCCCCCTTCACCCCTATTCTATGCCTCTGTATGTTTACAGTATTATAGTATACCCCTCCACCACTATTCTATGCCTCTCTATGTTTATAGTATTATATTATACCCCTCCACCCCTATTCTCTGCCTCTCCATGGTTATAGTATTATAGTATACCCCCCTCACCCTATTCTATGCCTCTCCATGTTTATAGTATTATAGTATACCCCTCCACCCCTATTCTATGCCTCTCTATGTTTATAGTATTATAGTTTACCCCTACCCCTATTCTATGCCTCTCCATGTTTATAGTATTACAGTATACCCCTCTACCCCTATTCTTTGCCTCTCTATGTTTATAGTATTATAGTATACCCCTGCCCCTATTCTATGCCTCTCCATGTTTATAGTATTATAGTATACCCCTCCACCCCTCTTCTATGCCTCTCTATGTTTATAGTGTTATAGTAAACCCCTCCACCCCTATTCTATGCCTCTCTATGTTTATAGTATTATAGTATACCCCCCTCCCCTCTTCTATGCCTCTCTATGTTTATAGTATTATAGTACACCCCTCCACCCCTATTCTATGCCTCTCCATGTTTATAGTATTATAGTATACCCCTCCACCCCTATTCTATGCCTCTCTATGTTTATTGTATTATAGTATACCTCTCCACCCCTATTCTATGCCTCTCTATGTTTATAGTATTATAGTATACCCCTCCCCCTATTCTATGCCTCTCTATGTTTATAGTATTATAGTATACCCCCACCCCTATTCTATGCCTCTCTATGTTTATAGTATTATAGTATACCCCTCCCCCTATTATATGCCTCTCCATATTTATAGTATTATAGTATACCCCTCCCCCTATTCTATGCCTCTCTATGTTAATAGTATTATAGTATATCCCTCCCCCTATTCTACGCCTATCCATGTTTATAGTATTATAGTATACCCCCCTCCCCCTATTCTATGCCTCTCTATGTTTACTTTATTATAGTATACCCCCCTCCCCCTATTCTATGCCTCTCCATGTTTATAGTATTATAGTATACACCTCCACCCCTATTCTATGCCTCTCTATGTTTATAGTAAAGTACACCCCTCCCCCTATTCTATGCCTCTCTATGTTTATAGTATAGTATACCCCTCCCCCTATTCTATGCCTCTCTATGTTTATAGTATTATAGTATACCACTCCACCCCTATTCTATGCCTCTCCATGTTTATAGTATTATAGTATACCCCCTCCCCCTATTCTATGCCTCTCTATGTTTATAGTATTATAGTATACCCCTCCCCCTATTCTATGCCTCTCTATGTTTATAGTATTATAGTATACTCCTTCACCCCTATTCTATGCCTCTCTATGTTTATAGTATAGTATACCCATCCACCCCTATTCTATGCCTCTCCATGGTTATAGTATTATAGTATACCCCCCTCCCCCTATTCTATGCCTCTCCATGTTTATAGTATTATAGTATACACCTCCCCCTATTCTATGCCTTTCCATGTTTATAGTATTATAGTATACCCCTCCACCCCTATTCTATGCCTCTCTATGTTTATAGTATTATAGTATACCCTTCAACCCCTATTCTATGCCTCTCTATGTTTATAGTATTATAGTATACCCCTGCCCCTATTCTATGCCTCTCCATGTTTATAGTTTTATAGTATACCCCTCCACCCCTATTCTATGTCTCTCTATGTTTATAGTATTATAGTATACCCCTCCACCCCTATGCTATGCCTCTCTATGTTTATAGTATTATAGTATACCCCTCCCCCTATTCTATGCCTCTCCATGTTTATAGTATTATAGTATACCCCTCCTCCCCTATTCTATGTCTCTCTATGTTTATAGTATTATAGTATACACCTCCCCCTATTCAATGCCTCTCCATGTTTATAGTATTATAGTATACCCCTACACCCCTCTTCTATGCCTCTCTATGTTTATAGTATTATAGTATACCCCTCCACCCCTATGCTATGCCTCTCTATGTTTATAGTATTATAGTATAACCCCCTCCCCTCTTCTATGCCTCTCTATGTTTATAGTATTATAGTACACCCCTCCACCCATATTCTATGCCTTTCCATGTTTATAGTATTATAGTATACCCCTGCACCCCTTTTCTATTCCTCTCCATGTTTATATATTATAGTATACCTCTCCACCCCTATTCTATGCCTCTCTATGTTTAAAGTATTATAGTATACCCCTCCACCCCTATTCTATGCCTCTCCATGTTTATAGTATTATAGTATACCCCTTCACCCCTATTCTATTCCTCTCCATGTTTATATATTATAGTATACCCCTCCACCCCTATTCTATGCCTCTCTATGTTTATATATTATAGTATACCTCCCTCCCCTATTCTATGCCTCTCTATGTTTATAGTATTATAGTATACCCCTCCCCCTATTCTATGCCTCTCTATGTTTATAGTATTATAGTATTCCCCCACCCCTATTCTATGCCTCTCTATGTTTATAGTATTATAGTATACCCCTCCCCCTATTCTATGCCTCTCCATGTTTATAGTATTATAGTATACCCCTCCCCCTATTCTATGCCTCTCTATGTTTATAGTATTATAGTATACCCCTCCCCCTATTATATGCCTCTCCATATTTATAGTATTATAGTATACCCTCTCCCCCTATTCTATGCCTCTCTATGTTTATAGTAAAGTACACCCCTCCCCCTATTCTATGCCTCTCTATGTTTATAGTATAGTATACCCCTCCCCCTATTCTATGCCTCTCTATGTTTATAGTATTATAGTATACCACTCCACCCCTATTCTATGCCTCTCCATGTTTATAGTATTATAGTATACCCCCTCCCCCTATTCTATGCCTCTCTATGTTTATAGTATTATAGTATACCCCTCCCCCTATTCTATGCCTCTCTATGTTTATAGTATTATAGTATACCCCTTCACCCCTATTCTATGCCTCTCTATGTTTATAGTATAGTATACCCATCCACCCCTATTCTATGCCTCTCTATGTTTATAGTATTATAGTATACCCCCCTCCCCCTATTCTATGACTCTCCATGTTTATAGTATTATAGTATACCCCCCTCCCCCTATTCTATGCCTCTCCATGGTTATAGTATTATAGTATACCCCCTCCCCCTATTCTATGCCTCTCCATGTTTATAGTATTATAGTATACACCTCCCCTTATTCTATGCCTTTCCATGTTTATAGTATTATAGTATACCCCTCCACCCCTATTCTATGCCTCTCTATGTTTATAGTATTATAGTATACCCTTCAACCCCTATTCTATGCCTCTCTATGTTTATAGTATTATAGTATACCCCTGCCCCTATTCTATGCCTCTCCATGTTTATAGTTTTATAGTATACCCCTCCCCGTATTCTATGTCTCTCTATGTTTATAGTATTATAGTATACCCCTCCACCCCTATGCTATGCCTCTCTATGTTTATAGTATTATAGTATACCCCTCCCCCTATTCTATGCCTCTCCATGTTTATAGTATTATAGTATACCCCTCCTCCCCTATTCTATGTCTCTCTATGTTTATAGTATTATAGTATACACCTCCCCCTATTCAATGCCTCTCCATGTTTATAGTATTATAGTATACCCCTCCACCCCTCTTCTATGCCTCTCTATGTTTATAGTATTATAGTATACCCCTCCACCCCTATGCTATGCCTCTCTATGTTTATAGTATTATAGTATAACCCCCTCCCCTCTTCTATGCCTCTCTATGTTTATAGTATTATAGTACACCCCTCCACCCCTATTCTATGCCTTTCCATGTTTATAGTATTATAGTATACCCCCCTCCCCTCTTCTATGCCTCTCTATGTTTATAGTATTATAGTATACCCCCCTCCCCTCTTCTATGCCTCTCTATGTTTATAGTATTATAGTATACCCCTGCACCCCTTTTCTATTCCTCTCCATGTTTATATATTATAATATACCCCTCCACCCCTATTCTATGCCTCTCTATGTTTAAAGTATTATAGTATACCCCTCCACCCCTATTCTATGCCTCTCCATGTTTATAGTATTATAGTATACCCCTCCACCCCTATTCTATTCCTCTCCATGTTTATATATTATAGTATACCCCTCCACCCCTATTCTATGCCTCTCTATGTTTATATATTATAGTATACCTCCCTCCCCTATTCTATGCCTCTCTATGTTTATAGTATTATAGTATACCCCTCCCCCTATTCTATGCCTCTCTATGTTTATAGTATTATAGTATTCCCCTCCACCCCTATTCTATGCCTCTCCATGTTTATAGAATTATTGTATACCCCTCCCCCTATTCTATGCCTCTCCATGTTTATAGTATTATAGTATACCTCTCCAACCCTATTCTATGCCTCTCTATGTTTATAGTATTATAGTATACCTATCCAACCCTATTTTATGCCTCTCTATGTTTATAGTATTATAGTATACCCCTCCCCTATTCTATGCCTCTCCATGTTTATAGTATTATAGTATACCCCTCCACCCCTCTTCTATGCCTCTCTATGTTTATAGTATTATAGTATACCCCTCCACTCCTATTCTATGCCTCTCTATGTTTATAGTATTATAGTATACCCCCTCCCCCTATTCTATGCCTCTCTATGTTTATAGTATTATAGTATACCCCTCCCCCTATTATATGCCTCTCCATATTTATAGTATTATAGTATACCCCTCCCCCTATTCTATGCCTCTCTATGTTAATAGTATTATAGTATACCCCTCCCCCTATTCTACGCCTATCCATGTTTATAGTATTATAGTATACCCCCCTCCCCCTATTCTATGCCTCTCTATGTTTACTTTGTTATAGTATACCCCCCTCCCCCTATTCTATGCCTCTCCATGTTTATAGTATTATAGTATACACCTCCACCCCTATTCTATGCCTCTCTATGTTTATAGTAAAGTACACCCCTCCCCCTATTCTATGCCTCTCTATGTTTATAGTATAGTATACCCCTCCCCCTATTCTATGCCTCTCTATGTTTATAGTATTATAGTATACCACTCCACCCCTATTCTATGCCTCTCCATGTTTATAGTATTATAGTATACCCCCTCCCCCTATTCTATGCCTCTCTATGTTTATAGTATTATAGTATACCCCTCCCCCTATTCTATGCCTCTCTATGTTTATAGTATTATAGTATACCCCTTCACCCCTATTCTATGCCTCTCTATGTTTATAGTATAGTATACCCCTCCACCCCTATTCTATGCCTCTCCATGGTTATAGTATTATAGTATACCCCCCTCCCCCTATTCTATGCCTCTCTATGTTTATAGTATTATAGTATACACCTCCCCCTATTCTATGCCTTTCCATGTTTATAGTATTATAGTTTACCCCTCCACCCCTATTCTATGCCTCTCTATGTTTATAGTATTATAGTATACACCTCCCCCTATTCTATGCCTTTCCATGTTTATAGTATTATAGTTTACCCCTCCACCCCTATTCTATGCCTCTCCATGGTTATAGTATTATAGTATACCCCCCTCCCCCTATTCTATGCCTCTCTATGTTTATAGTATTATAGTATACACCTCCCCCTATTCTATGCCTCTCCATGTTTATAGTATTATAGTATACACCTCCCCCTATTCTATGCCTTTCCATGTTTATAGTATTATAGTTTACCCCTCCACCCCTATTCTATGCCTCTCTATGTTTATAGTATTATAGTATACCCTTCCACCCCTATTCTATGCCTCTCTATGTTTATAGTATTATAGTATACCCCCCCTCCCCCTATTCTATGCCTCTCCATGTTTATAGTTTTATAGTATACCCCTCCACCCCTATTCTATGTCTCTCTATGTTTATAGTATTATAGTATACCCCTCCACCCCTATGCTATGCCTCTCTATGTTTATAGTATTATAGTATACCCCTCCCCCTATTCTATGCCTCTCCATGTTTATAGTATTATAGTATACCCCTCCTCCCCTATTCTATGTCTCTCTATGTTTATAGGCCCTCATTCCGAGTTGATCGGTCGCAAGGCAAATGTAGCAGAGTTACACACGCTAAGCCTACGCCTACTGGGAGTGTATCTTAGCATCTTAAAAGTGCGACCGAAGTAATCGCAATATTGCGATCACAAACCTCGTAGCAGTTTTAGAGTAGCTTCAGACTTACTCTGCCTGTGCGATCAGTTCAGTGCTTGTCGTTCCTGGTTGACGTCACAAACACACCCAGCGTTCGCCCAGGCACTCCCACCGTTTCTCCGGCCACTCCTGCGTTTTTCCCGGAAACGGTAGCGTTTTCAGCCACACGCCCCTAAAACGCCGTGTTTCCGCCCAGTAACACCCATTTCCTGTCAATCACATTACGATCGCCGGAGCGATGAAAAAGCCGTGAGTAAAAATCCTATCTTCATAGCAAAGATACTTGGCGCAGTCGCAGTGCGAAAAATGCGCATGCGCACTAAGCAGAATTTCACTGCGATGCGATGAAAAATACCGAGCGAACAACTCGGAATGAGGGCCATAGTATTATAGTATACACCTCCCCCTATTCTATGCCTCTCCATGTTTATAGTATTATAGTATACCCCTCCACCCTCTTCTATGCCTCTCTATGTTTATAGTATTATAGTATACCCCTCCACCCCTATGCTATGCCTCTCTATGTTTATAGTATTATAGTATAACCCCCTCCCCTCTTCTATGCCTCTCTATGTTTATAGTATTATAGTACACCCCTCCACCCCTATTCTATGCCTTTCCATGTTTATAGTATTATAGTATATCCCCCTCCCCTCTTCTATGCCTCTCTATGTTTATAGTATTATAGTATACCCCCCCTCCCCTCTTCTATGCCTCTCTATGTTTATAGTATTATAGTATACCCCTGCACTAGAGATGAGCGGTTCGGTTCCTCTGAATCCGAACCCGCCCGAACTTCATGTTTTTTTACACGGGTCCGAGCGACTCGGATCTTCCCGCCTTGCTCGGTTAACCCGAGCGCGCCCGAACGTCATCATCACACTGTCGGATTCTCGCGAGGCTCGGATTCTATCGCGAGACTCGGATTCTATATAAGGAGCCGCGCGTCGCCGCCATTTTCACACGTGCATTGAGATTGATAGGGAGAGGACGTGGCTGGCGTCCTCTCCGTTTAGAAATTAAAATAGGAGAGTGAGAGTGAGACACGTTCATTACTATACTTACTGGAGCTTAGGAGGAGTTATTATATTATACTACTAGTGACTGATGACCAGTGACCTGACCACCAGTGCAGTTTTATAATTTATTAATATTTAATAATCCGTTCTGTTCTTGTTCTCTGCCTGAAAAAAACGATACACAGTGACTCAGTCACACTCACATACCATATCTGTGCTCAGCCCAGTGTGCTGCATCATCTATGTATAATATCTGACTGTGCTCACACAGCTTAATTGTGGGGGAGACTGGGGAGCAGTTATAGGTTATAGCAGGAGCCAGGAGTACATATTAAACAGTGCACACTTTTGCTGCCAGAGACTAGTGCCACTGCCAGTGTGACTGACCACTGTGACCAGTGACCTGACCACACTGACCACCAGTACTATAGTACTATATTGTGATTGTCTGCCTGAAAAAGTACACTCATCGTGGACTCGTGTGACTTGTGTGGTGTTTTTTTCTTCTATAAAACTCATTCTGCTGACAGACAGTGTCCAGCAGGTCCGTCATTAATATCTGACTGTGCTCACACAGCTTAATTGTGGGGGAGACTGGGGAGCAGTTATAGGTTATAGCAGGAGCCAGGAGTACATATTAAACAGTGCACACTTTTGCTGCCAGAGACTAGTGCCACTGCCAGTGTGACTGACCACTGTGACCAGTGACCTGACCACACTGACCACCAGTACTATAGTACTATATTGTGATTGTCTGCCTGAAAAAGTACACTCGTCGTGGACTCGTGTGACTTGTGTGGTGTTTTTTTCTTCTATAAAAAACTCATTCTGCTGACAGACAGTGTCCAGCAGGTCCGTCATTAATATCTGACTGTGCTCACACAGCTTAATTGTGGGGGAGACTGGGGAGCAGTTATAGGTTATAGCAGGAGCCAGGAGTACATATTAAACAGTGCACACTTTTGCTGCCAGAGACTAGTGCCACTGCCAGTGTGACTGACCACTGTGACCAGTGACCTGACCACACTGACCACCAGTACTATAGTACTATATTGTGATTGTCTGCCTGAAAAAGTACACTCGTCGTGGACTCGTGTGACTTGTGTGGTGTTTTTTTCTTCTATAAAACTCATTCTGCTGACAGACAGTGTCCAGCAGGTCCGTCATTAATATCTGACTGTGCTCACACAGCTTAATTGTGGGGGAGACTGGGGAGCAGTTATAGGTTATAGCAGGAGCCAGGAGTACATATTAAACAGTGCACACTTTTGCTGCCAGAGACTAGTGCCACTGCCAGTGTGACTGACCACTGTGACCAGTGACCTGACCACACTGACCACCAGTACTATAGTACTATATTGTGATTGTCTGCCTGAAAAAGTACACTCGTCGTGGACTCGTGTGACTTGTGTGGTGTTTTTTTCTTCTATAAAAAACTCATTCTGCTGACAGACAGTGTCCAGCAGGTCCGTCATTAATATCTGACTGTGCTCACACAGCTTAATTGTGGGGGAGACTGGGGAGCAGTTATAGGTTATAGAAGGAGCCAGGAGTACATATTAAACAGTGCACACTTTTGCTGCCAGAGACTAGTGCCACTGCCAGTGTGACTGACCACTGTGACCAGTGACCTGACCACACTGACCACCAGTACTATAGTACTATATTGTGATTGTCTGCCTGAAAAAGTACACTCGTCGTGGACTCGTGTGACTTGTGTGGTGTTTTTTTCTTCTATAAAAAACTCATTCTGCTGACAGACAGTGTCCAGCAGGTCCGTCATTAATATCTGACTGTGCTCACACAGCTTAATTGTGGGGGAGACTGGGGAGCAGTTATAGGTTATAGCAGGAGCCAGGAGTACATATTAAACAGTGCACACTTTTGCTGCCAGAGACTAGTGCCACTGCCAGTGTGACTGACCACTGTGACCAGTGACCTGACCACACTGACCACCAGTACTATAGTACTATATTGTGATTGTCTGCCTGAAAAAGTACACTCGTCGTGGACTCGTGTGACTTGTGTGGTGTTTTTTTCTTCTATAAAACTCATTCTGCTGACAGACAGTGTCCAGCAGGTCCGTCATTAATATCTGACTGTGCTCACACAGCTTAATTGTGGGGGAGACTGGGGAGCAGTTATAGGTTATAGCAGGAGCCAGGAGTACATATTAAACAGTGCACACTTTTGCTGCCAGAGACTAGTGCCACTGCCAGTGTGACTGACCACTGTGACCAGTGACCTGACCACACTGACCACCAGTACTATAGTACTATATTGTGATTGTCTGCCTGAAAAAGTACACTCGTCGTGGACTCGTGTGACTTGTGTGGTGTTTTTTTCTTCTATAAAACTCATTCTGCTGACAGACAGTGTCCAGCAGGTCCGTCATTAATATCTGACTGTGCTCACACAGCTTAATTGTGGGGGAGACTGGGGAGCAGTTATAGGTTATAGCAGGAGCCAGGAGTACATATTAAACAGTGCACACTTTTGCTGCCAGAGACTAGTGCCACTGCCAGTGTGACTGACCACTGTGACCAGTGACCTGACCACACTGACCACCAGTACTATAGTACTATATTGTGATTGTCTGCCTGAAAAAATACACTCGTCGTGGACTCGTGTGACTTGTGTGGTGTTTTTTTCTTCTATAAAAAACTCATTCTGCTGACAGACAGTGTCCAGCAGGTCCGTCATTATATAATATTATATACCTGTCCGGCTGCAGTAGTGATATATTTTTTATATCATTATTTATCATCCAGTCTATACTAGCAGCAGACACAGTACGGTAGTTCACGGCTGTAGCTACCTCTGTGTCGGCACTCGGCAGTCCATCCATAATTGTATACCACCTACCCGTGGTTTTTTTTTTCTTTCTTCTTTATACATACTACATCTCATTATCAACCAGTCTATATTAGCAGCTAGCAAAACATGGGACGTGCTGGAATTTGCCCATATTTAATGCACACACAATATTGCTGGCGTTGTCCGATGCCACAAATCCACAGGAGAGTCCAATTGGGGTAAGCCATTCCGCGATGATCTTCCTCAGTTGCCGTAAGAGGTTTTCAGCTGTGTGCGTATTCTGGAAAGCGGTGATACAAAGCGTAGCCTGCCTAGGAAAGAGTTGGCGTTTGCGAGATGCTGCTACTGGTGCCGCCGCTGCTGTTCTTGCGGCGGGAGTCCATACATCTACCCAGTGGGCTGTCACAGTCATATAGTCCTGACCCTGCCCTGCTCCACTTGTCCACATGTCCGTGGTTAAGTGGACATTGGGTACAGCTGCATTTTTTAGGACACTGGTGAGTCTTTTTCTGAGGTCTGTGTACATTTTTGGTATCGCCTGCCTAGAGAAGTGGAACCTAGATGGTATTTGGTAATGGGGGCACACTACCTCAAGAAATTGTGTAGTTCCCTGTGAACTAACGGCGGATACCGGACGCACGTCTAACACCAACATAGTTGTCAAGGCATCAGTTATCCGCTTTGCAGCAGGATGACTGCTGTGATATTTCATCTTCCTCGTAAAGGACTGTTGGACAGTCAATTGCTTACTGGAAGTAGTACAAGTGGTCTTCCGACTTCCCCTCTGGGATGACCATCGACTCCCAGCAGCAACAACAGCAGCGCCAGCAGCAGTAGGCGTTACACGCAAGGATGCATCGGAGGAATCCCAGGCAGGAGAGGACTCGTCAGAATTGCCAGTGACATGGCCTGCAGGACTATTGGCATTCCTGGGGAAGGAGGAAATTTACACTGAGGGAGTTGGTGGGGTGGTTTGCGTGAGCTTGGTTACAAGAGGAAGGGATTTACTGGTCAGTGGACTGCTTCCGCTGTCACCCAAAGTTTTTGAACTTGTCACTGACTTATTATGAATGCGCTGCAGGTGACGTATAAGGGAGGATGGTCCGAGGTGGTTAACGTCCTTACCCCTACTTATTACAGCTTGACAAAGGGAACACACGGCTTGACACCTGTTGTCCGCATTTCTGTTGAAATAGTTCCACACCGAAGAGCTGATTTTTTTGGTATTTTCACCAGGCATGTCAACGGCCATATTCCTCCCACGGACAACAGGTGTCTCCCCGGGTGCCTGACTTAAACAAACCACCTCACCATCAGAATCCTCCTGGTCAATTTCCTCCCCAGCGCCAGCAACACCCATATCCTCCTCATCCTGGTGTACTTCAACACTGACATCTTCAATCTGACTATCAGGAACTGGACTGCGGGTGCTCCTTCCAGCACTTGCAGGGGGCGTGCAAATGGTGGAAGGCGCATGCTCTTCACGTCCAGTGTTGGGAAGGTCAGGCATCGCAACCGACACAATTGGACTCTCCTTGTGGATTTGGGATTTCGAAGAACGCACAGTTCTTTGCGGTGCTACTGCTTTTGCCAGCTTGAGTCTTTTCATTTTTCTAGCGAGAGGCTGAGTGCCTCCATCCTCATGTGAAGCTGAACCACTAGCCATGAACATAGGCCAGGGCCTCAGCCGTTCCTTGCCACTCCGTGTGGTAAATGGCATATTGGCAAGTTTACGCTTCTCCTCCGACAATTTTATTTTAGGTTTTGGAGTCCTTTTTTTACTGATATTTGGTGTTTTGGATTTGACATGCTCTGTACTATGACATTGGGCATCGGCCTTGGCAGACGACGTTGCTGGCATTTCATCGTCTCGGCCATGACTAGTGGCAGCAGCTTCAGCACGAGGTGGAAGTGGATCTTGATCTTTCCCTAATTTTGGAACCTCAACATTTTTGTTCTCCATATTTTAATAGGCACAACTAAAAGGCACCTCAGGTAAACAATGGAGATGGATGGATACTAGTATACAATTATGGATGGACTGCCGAGTGCCGACACAGAGGTAGCTACAGCCGTGGACTACCGTACTGTACTGTGTCTGCTGCTAATATAGACTGGATGATAATGAGATGTAGTATGTATGTATAAAGAAGAAAGAAAAAAAAACCACGGGTAGGTGGTATACAATTATGGATGGACTGCCGAGTGCCGACACAGAGGTAGCTACAGCCGTGGACTACCGTACTTTACTGTGTCTGCTGCTAATATAGACTGGATGATAATGAGATGTAGTATGTATGTATAAAGAAGAAAGAAAAAAAACCACGGGTAGGTGGTATACAATTATGGACGGACTGCCGAGTGCCGACACAGAGGTAGCTACAGCCGTGGACTACCGTACTGTACTGTGTCTGCTGCTAATATAGACTGGATGATAATGAGATGTAGTATGTATAAAGAAGAAAGAAAAAAAAACCACGGGTAGATGGTATACAATTATGGATGGACTGCCGAGTGCCGACACAGAGGTAGCTACAGCCGTGGACTACCATACTGTACTGTGTCTGCTGCTAATATAGACTGGATGATAATGAGATGTAGTATGTATAAAGAAGAAAGAAAAAAAAACCACGGGTAGGTGGTATACAATTATGGACGGACTGCCGAGTGCCGACACAGAGGTAGCTACAGCCGTGGACTACCGTACTGTACTGTGTCTGCTGCTAATATAGACTGGATGATAATGAGATGTAGTATGTATAAAGAAGAAAGAAAAAAAAACCACGGGTAGGTGGTATACAATTATGGATGGACTGCCGAGTGCCGACACAGAGGTAGCTACAGCCGTGGACTACCGTACTGTACTGTGTCTGCTGCTAATATAGACTGGATGATAATGAGATGTAGTATGTATAAAGAAGAAAGAAAAAAAAACCACGGGTAGGTGGTATACAATTATGGATGGACTGCCGAGTGCCGACACAGAGGTAGCTACAGCCGTGGACTACCGTACTGTACTGTGTCTGCTGCTAATATAGACTGGATGATAATTAGATGTAGTATGTATGTATAAAGAAGAAAGAAAAAAAAACCACGGGTAGGTGGTATACAATTATGGATGGACTGCCGAGTGCCGACACAGAGGTAGCTAGAGCCGTGGACTACCGTACTGTACTGTGTCTGCTGCTAATATAGACTGGATGATAATGAGATGTAGTATGTATAAAGAAGAAAGAAAAAAAAAACCACGGGTAGGTGGTATACAATTATGGACGGACTGCCGAGTGCCGACACAGAGGTAGCTACAGCCGTGGACTACCGTACTGTACTGTGTCTGCTGCTAATATAGACTGGATGATAATGAGATGTAGTATGTATAAAGAAGAAAGAAAAAAAAACCACGGGTAGGTGGTATACAATTATGGATGGACTGCTGAGTGCCGACACAGAGGTAGCTACAGCCGTGGACTACCGTACTGTACTGTGTCTGCTGCTAATATAGACTGGATGATAATGAGATGTAGTATGTATAAAGAAGAAAGAAAAAAAAACCACGGGTAGGTGGTATACAATTATGGACGGACTGCCGAGTGCCGACACAGAGGTAGCTACAGCCGTGGACTACCGTACTGTACTGTGTCTGCTGCTAATATAGACTGGTTGATAATGAGATGTAGTATGTATAAAGAAGAAAAAAAAAACCACGGGTAGGTGGTATACAATTATGGATGGACTGCCGAGTGCCGACACAGAGGTAGCTACAGCCGTGGACTACCGTACTGTACTGTGTCTGCTGCTAATATAGACTGGATGATAATGAGATGTAGTATGTATAAAGAAGAAAGAAAAAAAAACCACGGGTAGGTGGTATACAATTATGGACGGACTGCCGAGTGCCGACACAGAGGTAGCTACAGCCGTGGACTACCGTACTGTACTGTGTCTGCTGCTAATATAGACTGGTTGATAATGAGATGTAGTATGTATAAAGAAGAAAAAAAAAACCACGGGTAGGTGGTATACAATTATGGATGGACTGCCGAGTGCCGACACAGAGGTAGCTACAGCCGTGGACTACCGTACTGTACTGTGTCTGCTGCTAATATAGACTGGATGATAATGAGATGTAGTATGTATAAAGAAGAAAGAAAAAAAAACCACGGGTAGGTGATATACAATTATGGATGGACTGCCGAGTGCCGACACAGAGGTAGCTACAGCCGTGAACTACCGTACTGTGTCTGCTGCGACTGGATGATAAATAATGATATAAAAAATATATATATATCACTACTGCAGCCGGACAGGTATATATTATATAATGACGGACCTGCTGGACACTGTCTGTCAGCAGAATGAGTTTTTTATAGAATAAAAAAAAAACACCACACAAGTCACACGATGAGTGTTTAACTTTTTCAGGCAATCACAATATAGTATACTATACTGGTGGTCAGTGTGGTCAGGTCACTGGTCAGTCACACTGGCAGTGGCACTCCTGCAGCAAAAGTGTGCACTGTTTAATTTTAATAATATGTACTCCTGGCTCCTGCTATAACCTATAACTGCTCCCCAGTCTCCCCCACAATTAAGCTGTGTGAGCACAGTCAGATATTATACATAGATGATGCAGCACACTGGGCTGAGCACACAGATATGGTATGTGACTGAGTCACTGTGTATCGTTTTTTTCAGGCAGAGAACGGATTATATTAAATAAAACTGCACTGGTGGTCACTGGTCAGTGGTCAGTCAATAGTAAACTCTGCACTCTCTAGTACTCCTAAGCTCCAGTAAATCAAGTGTCTCTGTCTCAATCTCACTCTCTCTCTTCTAATCTAAATGGAGAGGATGCCAGCCACGTCCTCTCCCTATCAATCTCAATGCACGTGTGAAAATGGCGGCGACGCGCGGCTCCTTATATAGAATCCGAGTCTCGCGATAGAATCTGAGCCTCGCGAGAATCCGACAGCGTCATGATGACGTTCGGGCGCGCTCGGGTTAACCGAGCAAGGCGGGAAGATCCAAGTCGCTCGGATCCGTGTAAAAAAAGTTGAAGTTCGGGCGGGTTCGGATTCCGAGGAACCGAACCCGCTCATCTCTACAGGGAACTAGACAATTTATTGAGGCAGTGTGCCCCCGTTACCAAATACCATCTAGGTTCCACTTCTCTAGGCAGGCGATACCGAGAATGTTCACGGACCTCAGAAAAAGACTCACCAGTGTCCTAAAAAATGCAGTTGTACCCAATGTCCACTTAACCACGGACATGTGGACAAGTGGAGCAGGGCAGGGTCAGGACCATATGACTGTGACAGCCCACTGGGTAGATGTATGGACTCCCGCCGCAAGAACAGCAGCGGCGGCACCAGTAGCAGCATCTCGCAAACGCCAACTCTTTCCTAGGCAAGCTACGCTTTGTATCACCGCTTTCCAGAATACGCACACAGCTGAAAACCTCTTACGGCAACTGAGGAAGATCATCGCGGAATGGCTTACCCCAATTGGACTCTCCTGTGGATTTGTGGCATCGGACAACGCCAGCAATATTGTGTGTGCATTAAATATGGGCAAATTCCAGCACGTCCCATGTTTTGCACATACCTTGAATTTGGTGGTGCAGAATTTTTTAAAAAACGACAGGGGCGTGCAAGAGATGCTGTCGGTGGCCAGAAGAATTGCGGGACACTTTCGGCGTACAGGCACCACGTACAGAAGACTGGAGCAACACCAAAAACGCCTGAACCTGCCCTGCCATCATCTGAAGCAAGAAGTGGTAACGAGGTGGAATTCAACCCTCTATATGCTTCAGAGGTTGGAGGAGCAGCAAAAGGCCATTCAAGCCTATACATCTGACCACGATATAGGAGGTGGAATGCACCTGTCTCAAGCGCAGTGGAGAATGATTTCAACGTTGTGCAAGGTTCTGATGCCCTTTGAACTTGCCACACGTGAAGTCAGTTCAGACACTGCCATTCCCCTCATCAGGCTTTTGCAGAAGAAGCTGGAGACATTGAAGGAGGAGCTAACACGGAGCGATTCCGCTAGGCATGTGGGACTTGTGGATGGAGCCCTTAATTCGCTTAACCAGGATTCACGGGTGGTCAATCTGTTGAAATCAGAGCACTACATTTTGGCCACCGTGCTCGATCCTAGATTTAAAACCTACCTTGGATCTCTCTTTCCGGCAGACACAAGTCTGCTGGGGTTCAAAGACCTGCTGGTGAGAAAATTGTCAAGTCAAGCGGAACGCGACCTGTCAACATCTCCTCCTTCACATTCTCCCGCAACTGGGGGTGCGAGGAAAAGGCTCAGAATTCCGAGCCCACCCGCTGGCGGTGATGCAGGGCAGTCTGGAGCGACTGCTGATGCTGACATCTGGTCCGGACTGAAGGACCTGACAACAATTACGGACATGTCGTCTACTGTCACTGCATATGATTCTCTCACCATTGAAAGAATGGTGGAGGATTATATGAGTGACCGCATCCAAGTAGGCACGTCACACAGTCCGTACTTATACTGGCAGGAAAAAGAGGCAATTTGGAGGCCATTGCACAAACTGGCTTTATTCTACCTAAGTTGCCCTCCCACAAGTGTGTACTCCGAAAGAGTGTTTAGTGCCGCCGCTCACCTTGTCAGCAATCGGCGTACGAGGTTACATCCAGAAAATGTGGAGAAGATGATGTTCATTAAAATGAATTATAATCAATTCCTCCGCGGTGACATTGACCAGCAGCAATTGCCTCCACAAAGTACACAGGGAGCTGAGATGGTGGATTCCAGTGGGGACGAATTGATAATCTGTGAGGAGGGGGATGTACACGGTGATATATCGAAGGATGATGATGAGGTGGACATCTTGCCTCTGTAGAGCCAGTTTGTGCAAGGAGAGATTAATTGCTTCTTTTTTGGTGGGGGTCCAAACCAACCCATCATATCAGTCACAGTCGTGTGGCAGACCCTGTCACTGAAATGATGGGTTGGTTAAAGTGTGCATGTCCTGTTTATACAACATAAGGGTGGGTGGGAGGGCCCAAGGACAATTCCATCTTGCACCTCTTTTTTCTTTAATTTTTCTTTGCGTCATGTGCTGTTTGGGGAGGGTTTTTTGGAAGGGCCATCCTGCGTGACACTGCAGTGCCACTCCTAGATGGGCCCGGTGTTTGTGTCGGCCACTAGGGTCGCTTATCTTACTCACACAGCTACCTCATTGCGCCTCTTTTTTTCTTTGCGTCATGTGCTGTTTGGGGAGGGTTTTTTGGAAGGGACATCCTGCGTGACACTGCAGTGCCACTCCTAGATGGGCCCAGTGTTTGTGTCGGTGTTAGGGTCTCCTGCCCTGTGCTGCCACGTCGTCATGGCAACCGGGAGACAAGTGCTAGTGGAGTAACCTGAGCGCAGCTGATACTCCGGTTCGGGTCTTTTGCTGTGCAGTGGTTATAGGCTCTGTGCACGGCAGGGGATCCGGTGCTGGTTTTTGTGCTCACAGTCTGTGAGGTCTGAGTGGGGCGTGGACAGCACCTGCTTTATAAGGCCTCTTTTCAGGGTAAGCAGATGCTGCTGAATCTTTGTTGGTTAGTCAGTTCATGAAAGTTAGCCAGTACTGTGTAGCTTTGTATTTGTTTGTTGCTTACTGCAAATAGGCCTGGGGATTTGGTATTACACTCTGCCAATCCAGACCTAGCAGTAAGACTGGAGTCAGTCGTTTAGCTTGCTGGGGTTCTGTTACTACTCTGTGAACCTAGCAAGTTTGCGGCTGTATTCTAAGACTTGCCTGTCTAATCCTGTCTCACTGTGCTAGGTGTCAGGGGTCAGTTTAGTGGCAGTAAGCTAAAACCTGTGCACTGCAAGTGAGAAATAGGATTGTGGAGACTCTCCTTGTGTCTATCATTCCATCTCTGACCAAGGAGTTTACTGCCACACCCGTTGGTAACCCTTTAGGGTTTTGCTGTTGCCCTTAGCAACAGCATTTCAGGTTCTCTACGTATTAAAACACAACATCTTGCTTTTTACATCTGAGCAGTTCTAATACAAGGGAGATACCCAGTTCCTTAGCCTCTGGGCTTCTCTGTTCACTTTGTGTGTATTTTGTTACCCTATCACCTTCTGTGTACGTTATGTCATATTCCCCAGTTTGTCTGTGAGTCCATTTGTTTTGCATAACAGTTCAAACACCAGTACATTCCTGCAGACACTGGAGTGCATAACAGTTCTGACACCAGTACTTTCCTGCAGGCACTGGTGTGCATAACATATTCAGCAGCCTAATACTCCTGTTGAAATTTTGTGGGAATATGGAGCATACCCCTCAAAATACGTTGCAACAGGTGGTCGATCAGGTTCAGGTCCTGACTCGACAATTTAATGATTTGTCCATTAAAATGCACACCTCCCAGGCTGCTGGCGGATCTCCCGCAGCAGCAGCACCTGCAGGGGTTAAGGAGCCGAAAGTAAATCTCCCGGATCGTTTTTCTGGAGATCGCTCGCAGTTCTTTTGTTTCAAGGAGAGCTGCAAGCTATACTTCCGGCTTAGGCCTCAGTCTTCTGGGTCGGAGATTCAGCGGGTGGGCATAGTGATTTCCTTGCTACAAGGAGACCCACAGGTCTGGGCATATGGGTTGCAGCCTGACTGTCCGTCGCTTAAAAGTGTTGATGTTTTTTTTACGGCACTGGGCATGTTGTATGATGACCCTGACAAGACGGCCTCAGCCGAGGCTCAGATTTCGATCCTTAAGCAAGGGCGAAGGCCAGTTGAGGTTTATTGTACGGAGTTTCGGAGGTTGGCCCATGATACCCAGTGGAATGACCCAGCCCTGAGACACCAGTACCGAAGAGGTCTTTCTAACCAGATAAAGGACCAACTGGTACAATATCCCTTGCCTGATAGCTTGGATCAGCTCATGCAGTTATCCATCCGGGTGGATAGACGGCTGAGAGAGCGTAGGCTTGAAAGGGAGACTGAGATTTCCTTCCTTCCCAAGGGAACCTCAGACTCTGAGGAATTTTCTGAGGAGCCTATGCAGATTGGGGCTACCCACCTCTCCTCGCGTGAGAAGACGCGGAGGAGACAGCAGGGGTTGTGTTTGTACTGTGGGAATAAAGGTCATGTGGTAGTATCATGCCCAGAAAAGCCGGAAAACTTCAGGGCCTGAGGGTGATGGGAAATATCCTGTCAGGCCAGAAGTCAGAATTTCCCAAGAAGACTTTTATCATTCCGGTGACCTTGAAGATCCTCGGTCAAACTGTCAAGACTGAGGCCTTTGTGGACAGTGGGGCCGACGGGGTTTTTATGGACCGCCAATTCGCCCTGAAACACTCTGTTCCCTTAGTACCCTTGGCATCGGAAATTGAGATTTGTGGGTTAAACGGGGAACCATTATCCCAAGGTAAAATTACCTCTTGCACTAGCCAGATTTCTTTGTTTATTGGAGCCACACACTCTGAAAAATTGTCCTTTTATGTGACTGTCTGTACTTTTGCCCCATTGGTGTTGGGGTTACCCTGGTTAAGGGCCCACAATCCTAAATTTGACTGGGTCTCTGGGGAGATTCTTAGTTGGGGTACTGATTGTTTCAGGAGTTGCTTGAGCCTTCCAGTCAGGCTCTCGCAGCTAAGTTTGCCAGGATTGCCAGGGTGTTATGCAGATTTTGCGGACGTGTTCTCCAAAAAATTTGCAGAGGTACTACCTCCCCATCGCCCCTATGACTGTGCCATTGATTTGTTGCCAAATGCTAAGCTTCCCAAGAGCAGGTTGTACTCCCTGTCACGTCCTGAGACTCAGGCTATGGCAGAGTACATTCAGGAGAACTTGGCTAAGGGATTTATCAGACCTTCACAGTCTCCAGTTGGGTCGGGGTTCTTCTTCGTGGGTAAAAAGGACGGTTCGTTGCGACCCTGCATCGACTTCAGGAAATTGAACCGTATCACGATTAAAAACTCATACCCACTGCCTCTCATTTCGGTCTTGTTTGACCAGCTTCGTACTGCCACCATTTTTTCTAAGATTGACCTACGCGGTGCGTACAATCTAATCCGAATAAGAGAGGGGGATGAATGGAAGACTGCCTTTAATACCCACTCAGGGCATTATGAATATTTGGTGATGCCTTTTGGGCTCTGTAATGCCCCGGCAGTCTTCCAGGATTTCATGAATGATGTGCTCAGGGAATATTTGGATAGATTCTTAGTTGTATACTTAGATGACATCCTAATCTTCTCCCATTCCCTGGAGGAACATCGGAAGCATGTACGCTTAGTCCTCCAGAAACTCAGAGACCACCGGCTTGGGGCGAAGCTGGAGAAGTGCGAATTTGAAGTTCAGCAAATCGCATTTCTAGGATATATTATCTCCCCAGAAGGTTTCCAAATGGAGGGTTCCAAGGTACAGGCAGTCCTGGATTGGGTGCAGCCCACTAGTTTGAAGGCGCTTCAGCGTTTCCTGGGCTTTGCGAATTTTTATAGACGATTTATCGCTGGATTTTCGTCTATAGTGGCGCCCTTGGTGGCACTCACTAAGAAAGGGGCGGATGTTGCTCACTGGTCTTGTGAGGCTAAAGCGGCTTTTGCCCGTCTCAAAAGGGCATTTGTTTCGGCCAAGGTGCTGCGACACCCAGATCCAGAGCGTCCTTTTGTGGTGGAGGTGGATGCCTCTGAGATGGGTATTGGGGCAGTGCTTTCTCAGATGGGAGTGTCTGATAATCGCCTTCATCCCTGTGCTTACTTTTCCCGTAAATTTTCGCCTGCCGAGATGAATTATGACGTGGGTAACCGGGAATTGTTGGCTATTAAGGATGCACTGGAGGAGTGGAGACACTGGCTTGAGGGGGCTAAGTTTGTGGTCTCAATTCTCACTGACCATAAGAATCTGGCATATTTAGAGTCAGCGAAGCGTCTCAATGCCAGGCAGGCACGATGGGCTTTGTTTTTTGCTCGCTTTAATTTTTTGATAACATATCGCCCTGGGTCAAAAAACATCAAGGCTGATGCGCTCTCGCGGAGTTTTGCTCCAATCCAGGAGACCACCGAGGAGCCGTTGCCCATTGTTTCCCCATCATGTATTAAAGTGGGCATTACCCAGGACCTCTTATCACTAGTCCTTAGAGCACAGGAGCAGGCTCCTCCAGACCTTCCGGTAGGTCTTTTGTTTGTGCCTCCTAGGTTAAGACAGCGAGTGTTCCTGGAATTCCATGCCAAGAAGTCGGCAGGTCACCCGGGTATTGCCAGAACTCGGGAGTTGCTATCTAGGGCGGTGTGGTGGCCCTCGGTGGCTAAGGATGTGGATCAGTGGGTTCGGGCATGTGACATCTGTGCCCGAAATAAGACTCCTAGAGGGGTTCCTGTTGGCCCATTACATCCACTCTCTATTCCATCTAAGCCATGGACCCACATTTCAATGGATTTTGTGGTGGACTTGCCCAAATCCTCGGGGATGACAGCCATCTGGGTTGTCGTTGACAGGTTTTCGAAGATGGCGCACTTCGTTCCACTGGTTGGGCTGCCATCAGCCAGACGCCTGTCTGAATTATTTATGCTGCATGTTGTGCGTCTCCACGGGTTGCCACTTGATGTGGTCTCTGACCGCGGATCCCAGTTTGTGGCCAAATTCTGGAGGGCATTTTGTTCCGATCTCCAGATTTCTGTCAGCTTGTCGTCAGGCTACCATCCGCAGTCTAATGGGCAGACTGAAAGGGTGAACCAGTCCTTGGAGCAGTTCCTCAGGTGTTATGTCTCCAAGTGTCAGACTGACTGGGTTGCTCATCTGTCCATGGCGGAGTTTGCCTATAACAACGCGGCTCACTCTGCTACAGGGATCTCTCCCTTCCTTTGTGTGTATGGGCATCATCCTAAGGCCAATTCTTTTGACCCCCTGGACTCCACGCCTGGTGGTTCCTCTGTGGTTTCGGACCTTAGAGGTATTTGGCGGAAAGTGAAGAAAGCCCTTGTGTCTGTGTCATTAGTGACCAAAAGGGTTTTTGATAAGCGGAAAAGACCCTGCAGCTTCAAATTAGGAGACTTCGTCTGGTTGTCTACCAAGAATTTGAAGTTGAGACAGCCATCTCATAAGTTAGGGCCCCGGTTCATCGGCCCTTATAAGATCACCAGGGTTATCAATCCGGTGGCATTTCAGTTAGATCTGCCCCGTTCTTTGGGTATCAATAAAACATTTCATTGTTCCCTTTTAAAACGGGCGATTAGTAATCCTTCTTCCAGTGGAAGACCTTCCCCTCTTCTGATACGTGGCCAGAGGGAGTTTGTTGTTGAAAGGATTCTTGACTCCAAGGTGGTTCGGGGTCGGCTGTCATTTTTGGTGCACTGGAAGGGGTATGGCCCGGAGGAGCGGTCGTGGGTGCGCAGTTGTGATCTTCATGCCCCCAGACTGATACGCTCTTTCTTCTCGCAGTTCCCCGATAAACCCGGTGGTAGGGGTTCTTTGACCCCTCGTCAGAGGGGGGGTACTGTTAGGGTCTCCTGCCCTGTGCTGCCACGTCGTCATGGCAACCGGGAGACAAGTGCTAGTGGAGTAACCTGAGCGCAGCTGATACTCCGGTTCGGGTCTTTTGCTGTGCAGTGGTTATAGGCTCTGTGCACGGCAGGGGATCCGGTGCTGGTTTTTGTGCTCACAGTCTGTGAGGTCTGAGTGGGGCGTGGACAGCACCTGCTTTATAAGGCCTCTTTTCAGGGTAAGCAGATGCTGCTGAATCTTTGTTGGTTAGTCAGTTCATGAAAGTTAGCCAGTACTGTGTAGCTTTGTATTTGTTTGTTGCTTACTGCAAATAGGCCTGGGGATTTGGTATTACACTCTGCCAATCCAGACCTAGCAGTAAGACTGGAGTCAGTCGTTTAGCTTGCTGGGGTTCTGTTACTACTCTGTGAACCTAGCAAGTTTGCGGCTGTATTCTAAGACTTGCCTGTCTAATCCTGTCTCACTGTGCTAGGTGTCAGGGGTCAGTTTAGTGGCAGTAAGCTAAAACCTGTGCACTGCAAGTGAGAAATAGGATTGTGGAGACTCTCCTTGTGTCTATCATTCCATCTCTGACCAAGGAGTTTACTGCCACACCCGTTGGTAACCCTTTAGGGTTTTGCTGTTGCCCTTAGCAACAGCATTTCAGGTTCTCTACGTATTAAAACACAACATCTTGCTTTTTACATCTGAGCAGTTCTAATACAAGGGAGATACCCAGTTCCTTAGCCTCTGGGCTTCTCTGTTCACTTTGTGTGTATTTTGTTACCCTATCACCTTCTGTGTACGTTATGTCATATTCCCCAGTTTGTCTGTGAGTCCATTTGTTTTGCATAACAGTTCAAACACCAGTACATTCCTGCAGACACAGGAGTGCATAACAGTTCTGACACCAGTACTTTCCTGCAGGCACTGGTGTGCATAACAGTCGGCCACTAGGGTCGCTTATCTTACTCACACAGCTACCTCATTGCGCCTCTTTTTTTCTTTGCGTCATGTGCTGTTTGGGGAGGGTTTTTTGGAAGTGCCATCCTGCGTGACACTGCAGTGACACTCCTAGATGGGCCCGGTGTTTGTGTCGGCCACTAGGGTCGCTTATCTTACTCACACAGCTACCTCATTGCGCCTCTTTTTTTCTTTGCGTCATGTGCTGTTTGGGGAGGATTTTTTGGAAGGGCCATCCTGCGTGACACTGCAGTGACACTCCTAGATGGGCCCGGTGTTTGTGTCGGCCACTAGGGTCGCTTATCTTACTCACACAGCTACCTCATTGCGCCTCTTTTTTTCTTTGCGTCATGTGCTGTTTGGGGAGGGTTTTTTGGAAGGGCCATCCTGCGTGACACTGCAGTGACACTCCTAGATGGGCCCGGTGTTTGTGTCGGCCACTAGGGTCGCTTATCTTACTCACACAGCTACCTCATTGCGCCTCTTTTTTTCTTTGCGTCATGTGCTGTTTGGGGAGGGTTTTTTGGAAGGGCCATCCTGCGTGACACTGCAGTGCCACTCCTAGATGGGCCCGGTGTTTGTGTCGGCCACTAGGGTCGCTTATCTTACTCACACAGCTACCTCATTGCGCCTCTTTTTTTCTTTGCGTCATGTGCTGTTTGGGGAGGGTTTTTTGGAAGGGCCATCCTGCGTGACACTACAGTGCCACTCCTAGACGGGCCCGGTGTTTGTGTCGGCCACTAGGGTCGCTTATCTTACTCACACAGCTACCTCATTGCGCCTCTTTTTTTCTTTGCGTCATGTGCTGTTTGGGGAGGGTTTTTTGGAAGGGCCATCCTGCGTGACACTGCAGTGCCACTCCTAGATGGGCCCGGTGTTTGTGTCGGCCACTAGGGTCGCTTATCTTACTCACACAGCTACCTCATTGCGCCTCTTTTTTTCTTTGCGTCATGTGCTGTTTGGGGAGGGTTTTTTGGAAGGGACATCCTGCGTGATACTGCAGTGACACTCCTAGATGGGCCCGGTGTTTGTGTCGGCCACTAGGGTCGCTTATCTTACTCACACAGCTACCTCATTGCGCCTCTTTTTTTCTTTGCGTCATGTGCTGTTTGGGGAGGGTTTTTTGGAAGGGCCATCCTGCGTGACACTGCAGTGCCACTCCTAGATGGGCCCGGTGTTTGTGTCGGCCACTAGGGTCGCTTATCTTACTCACACAGCTACCTCATTGCGCCTCTTTTTTTCTTTGCGTCATGTGCTGTTTGGGGAGGGTTTTTTGGAAGGGCCATCCTGCGTGACACTGCAGTGCCACTCCTAAATGGGCCCGGTGTTTGTGTCGGCCACTAGGGTCGCTTATCTTACTCACACAGCTACCTCATTGCGCCTCTTTTTTTCTTTGCGTCATGTGCTGTTTGGGGAGGGTTTTTTGGAAGGGCCATCCTGCGTGACACTGCAGTGCCACTCCTAGATGGGCCCGGTGTTTGTGTCGGCCACTAGGGTCGCTTATCTTACTCACACAGCTACCTCATTGCGCCTCTTTTTTTCTTTGCGTCATGTGCTGTTTGGGGAGGGTTTTTTGGAAGGGACATCCTGCGTGACACTGCAGTGCCACTCCTAGATGGGCCCGGTGTTTGTGTCGGCCACTAGGGTCGCTTATCTTACTCACACAGCTACCTCATTGCGCCTCTTTTTTTCTTTGCGTCATGTGCTGTTTGGGGAGGGTTTTTTGGAAGGGCCATCCTGCGTGACACTGCAGTGACACTCCTAGATGGGCCCGGTGTTTGTGTCGGCCACTAGGGTCGCTTATCTTACTCACACAGCTACCTCATTGCGCCTCTTTTTTTCTTTGCGTCATGTGCTGTTTGGGGAGGGTTTTTTGGAAGGGCCATCCTGCGTGACACTGCAGTGACACTCCTAGATGGGCCCGGTGTTTGTGTCGGCCACTAGGGTCGCTTATCTTACTCACACAGCTACCTCATTGCGCCTCTTTTTTTCTTTGCGTCATGTGCTGTTTGGGGAGGGTTTTTTGGAAGTGACATCCTGCGTGACACTGCAGTGCCACTCCTAGATGGGCCCGGTGTTTGTGTCGGCCACTAGGGTCGCTTATCTCACTCACACAGCTACCTCATTGCGCCTCTTTTTTTCTTTGCGTCATGTGCTGTTTGGGGAGGGTTTTTTGGAAGGGACATCCTGCGTGACACTGCAGTGCCACTCCTAGATGGGCCCGGTGTTTGTGTCGGCCACTAGGGTCGCTTATCTTACTCACACAGCTACCTCATTGCGCCTCTTTTTTTCTTTGCGTCATGTGCTGTTTGGGGAGGGTTTTTTGGAAGGGACATCCTGCGTGACACTGCAGTGACACTCCTAGATGGGCCCGGTGTTTGTGTCGGCCACTAGGGTCGCTTATCTTACTCACACAGCTACCTCATTGCGCCTCTTTTTTTCTTTGCGTCATGTGCTGTTTGGGGAGGGTTTTTTGGAAGGGACATCCTGCGTGACACTGCAGTGCCACTCCTAGATGGGCCCGGTGTTTGTGTCGGCCACTAGGGTCGCTTATCTTACTCACACAGCTACCTCATTGCGCCTCTTTTTTTCTTTGCGTCATGTGCTGTTTGGGGAGGTTTTTTTGGAAGGGACATCCTGCGTGACACTGCAGTGACACTCCTAGATGGGCCCGGTGTTTGTGTCGGCCACTAGGGTCGCTTATCTTACTCACACAGCTACCTCATTGCGCCTCTTTTTTTCTTTGCGTCATGTGCTGTTTGGGGAGGGTTTTTTGGAAGGGCCATCCTGCGTGACACTGCAGTGACACTCCTAGATGGGCCCGGTGTTTGTGTCGGCTACTACGGTCGCTTATCTTACTCACACAGCTACCTCATTGCGCCTCTTTTTTTCTTTGCGTCATGTGCTTTTTGGGGAGGGTTTTTTGGAAGGGACATCCTGCGTGACACTGCAGTGACACTCCTAGATGGGCCAGGTGTTTGTGTCGGCCACTAGGGTCGCTTAGCTTAGTCATCCAGCGACCTCGGTGCAAAGTTTAGGACTAAAAATAAGATTGTGAGGTGTGAGGTATTCAGAATAGACTGAAAATGAGTGAAAATTATGGTTTTTGAGGTTAATAATACTTTGGGATCAAAATGACCCCCAAATTCTATGATTTAAGCTGTTTTTTAGGTTTTTAGGAAAAAAACAACCAAATCCAAAACACACCCGAATCCGACAAAAAAAAACCGGTTAGGTTTTGCCAAAACGCGGTCGAACCCAAAACACGGCCGCGGAACCGAACCCAAAACCAAAACACAAAACCCGAAAAATTTCCGGCGCTCATCTCTACCCTGCACCCCTTTTCTATTCCTCTCCATGTTTATATATTATAGTATACCCCTCCACCCCTATTCTATGCCTCTCCATGTTTATAGTATTATAGTATACCCCTCCACCCCTATTCTATTCCGCTCCATGTTTATATATTATAGTATACCCCTCCACCCCTATTCTATGCCTCTCCATGTTTATAGTATTATAGTATACCCCTCCACCCCCTATTCTATGCCTCTGCATGTTTATAGTATTATAGTATACCCATCCACCCCTATTCTATGCCACTCTATGTTTAAAGTATTATAGTATACCCCCCTCCCCTCTTCTATGCCTCTCCATGTTTATAGTATTATAGTATACACCCCCTCGCCCTATTCTATGCCTCTCCATGTTTATAGTATTATAGTATACCCCCCTCCCCCTATTCTATGCCTCTCCATGTTTATAGTATTATAGTATACCCCTCCACCCCTATTCTATGCCTCTCTATGTTTATTGTATTATAGTATACCTCTCCACCCCTATTCTATGCCTCTCTATGTTTATAGTATTATAGTATACCCCTCCCCCTATTCTGTGCCCCTCTATGTTTATAGTATTATAGTATAACCCTCCCCCTATTCTATGCCTCTCTGTTTATAGTATTATAGTATACCCCCCACCCTTTTTTATGCCTCTCCATGTTTATAGTATTATAGTATACCCCTCCACCCCTATTCTATGCCTCTCTATGTTTATAGTATTATAGTATACCCCTCCCCCTATTCTATGCCTCTCTATGTTTATAGTATTATAGTATACCCCTCCCCCTATTCTATGCCTCTCCATGTTTATTGTATTATAGTACACCCCTCCCCCTATTCTATGCCTCTCTATGTTTATAGTATTATAGTATACCCCTCCTCCCCTATTCTATGCCTCTCTATGTTTATAGTATTACAGTATACCTCTCCACCCCTATTCTATGCCTCTCTATGTTTATAGTATTATAGTATACCCCCTCCCCCTATTCTATGTCTCTCTATGTTTATAGTATTATAGTATACCTCTCCTCCCCTATTCTATGCCTCTCTATGTTTATAGTATTACAGTATACCTCTCCACCCCTATTCTATGCCTCTCTATGTTTATAGTATTATAGTATACCCCTCCCCCTATTCTATGCCTCTCCATGTTTATTGTATTATAGTACACCCCTCCCCCTATTCTATGCCTCTCTATGTTTATAGTATTATAGTATACCCCTCCACCCCTATTCTATGCCTCTCTATGTTTATAGTATTATAGTATACCCCTCCTCCCCTATTCTATGCCCCTTTCTGTTTATAGTATTATAGTATACCCCTCCCCCTATTCTATGCCTCTCTATGTTTATAGTATTATAGTATACCCCTTCACCCCTATTCTATGCCTCTGTATGTTTACAGTATTATAGTATACCCCTCCACCACTATTCTATGCCTCTCTATGTTTATAGTATTATTTTATACCCCTCCACCCCTATTCTATGCATCTCTATGGTTATAGTATTATAGTATATCCCCTCCCCCTCTTCTATGCCTCTCCATGTTTATAGTATTATAGTATACCCCTCCACCCCTATTCTATGCCTCTCTATGGTTATAGTATTATAGAATACCCCCCTCCCCCTATTCTATGCCTCTATATGTTTATAGTGTTATAGTATACCCCTCCACCCCTATTCTATGCCTCTCTATGTTTATAGTATTATAGTATACACCTCCCCCTATTCTATGCCTCTCCATGTTTATAGTATTATAGTATACCCCTCCACCCCTATTCTATGCCTCTCTTTGTTTATAGTATTATAGTATACCCCTCCACCCCTATTCTATGCCTCTCTATGTTTATAGTATTATAGTATACCCCTGCCCCTATTCTATGCCTCTCCATGTTTATAGTATTATAGTATACCCCTCCACCCCTCTTCTATGCCTCTCTATGTTTATAGTATTATAGTATACCCCTCCACCCCTATTCTATGCCTCTCTATGTTTATTGTATTATAGTATACCTCTCCACCCCTATTCTATGCCTCTCTATGTTTATAGTATTATAGTATACCCCTCCCCCTATTCTATGCCTCTCTATGTTTATAGTATTACAGTATAACCCCCACCCCTATTCTATGCCTCTCTATGTTTATAGTATTATAGTATACCCCCTCCTCCTATTCTATGACTCTCTATGTTTATAGTATTATAGTATACCCCTCCCCCTATTCTATGCCTCTCCATATTTATAGTATTATAGTATACCCCTCCCCCTATTCTATGCCTCTCTATGTTAATAGTATTATAGTATACCCCTCCCCCTATTCTATGCCTCTCTATGTTTATAGTATTACAGTATACCCCCCACCCCTATTCTATGCCTCTCTATGTTAATAGTATTATAGTATACCCCCTCCCCCTATTCTATGACTCTCCATTTTTATAGTATTATAGTATACCCCCCTCCCCCTATTCTATGCCTCTCTATGTTTATTTTATTATAGTATACCCCCCTCCCCCTATTCTATGCCTCTCCATGTTTATAGTATTATAGTATACACCTCCACCCCTATTCTATGCCTCTCTATGTTTATAGTAAAGTACACCCCTCCCCCTATTCTATGCCTCTCTATGTTTATAGTATAGTATACCCCTCCTCCTATTCTATGCCTCTCTATGTTTATAGTATTATAGTATACCACTCCACCCCTATTCTATGCCTCTCCATGTTTATAGTATTATAGTATACCCCTCCCCCTATTCTATGCCTCTCTATGTTTATAGTATTATAGTATACCCCTCCCCCTATTCTATGCCTCTCTATGTTTATAGTATTATAGTATACCCCTTCACCCCTATTCTATGCCTCTCTATGTTTATAGTATAGTATACCCCTCCAACCCTATTCTATGCCTTTCCACGGTTATAGTATTATAGTATACCCCCCTCCCCCTATTATATGCCTCTCCATGTTTATAGTATTATAGTATACACGTCCCCCTATTCTATGCCTCTCCATGTTTATAGTATTATAGTATACCCCTCCACCCCTATTCTATGCCTCTCTATGTTTATAGTATTATAGTATACCCTTCCACCCCTATTCTATGCCTCTCTATGTTTATAGTATTATAGTATACACCTCCCCCTATTCTATGCCTCTCTATGTTTATAGTATTATAGTATATCCCCCCTCCCCCTATTCTATGCCTCTCCATATTTATAGTATTATAGTATACCCCTCCACCTATTCTATGCCTCTCTATGTTTATAGTATTATAGTATATCCCCCCTCCCCCTATTCTATGCCTCTCCATGTTTATAGTATTATAGTATACCCCTCTACCCCTATTCTATGCCTCTCTATGTTTATTGTATTATAGTATACCTCTCCACCCCTATTCTATGCCTCTCTATGTTTATAGTATTATAGTATACCCCTCCCCCTATTCTATGCCTCTCTTTGTTTATAGTATTATAGTATACCCCCCACCCCTATTCTATGCCTCTCTATGTTTATAGTATTATAGTATACCCCTCCCCCTATTCTATGCCTTTCTATGTTTATAGTATTATAGTATATCCCCCCTCCCCCTATTCTATGCCTCTCCATATTTATAGTATTATAGTATACCCCTCCCCGTATTCTATGCCTATCCATGTTTATAGTTTTATAGTATACACCTCCACCCCTATTCTATGCCTCTCTATGTTTATAGTAAAGTACACCCCTCCCCCTATTCTATGCCTCTCTATGTTTATAGTATTATAGTATACCCCTCACCCTATTCTATGCCTCTCTATGTTTATAGTATTATAGTATACCACTCCACCCCTATTCTATGCCTCTCCATGTTTATAGTATTATAGTATACCCCCTCCCCCTATTCTATGCCTCTCTATGTTTATAGTATTATAGTATACCCCTCCACCCCTATTCTATGCCTCTCTATGTTTATAGTATTATAATATACCCCACTCCCCTCTTCTATGCCTCTCTATGTTTATAGTATTATAGTACACCCCTCCACCCCTATTCTATGCCTCTCCATGTTTATAGTATTATAGTATACCCATCCACCCATATTCTATGCCTCTCTATGTTTATTGTATTATAGTATACCTCTCCACCCCTATTCTATGCCTCTCTATGTTTATAGTATTATAGTATACCCCTCCCCCTATTCTATGCCTCTCCATGTTTATAGTATTATAGTATACCCCCCTCCCCCTATTCTATGCCTCTCTATGTTTATTTTATTATAGTATACCCCCCTCGCCCTATTCTATGCCTCTCCATGTTTATAGTATTATAGTATACCCCTCCACCCCTATTCTATGCCTCTCTATGTTTATTAGAGATGAGCGGGTTCGGTTCCTCGGAATCCGAACCCCCCCGAACTTCAGCCTTTTTACACGGGTCCGAGGCAGACTCGGATCTTCCCGCCTTGCTCGGCTAACCCGAGCGCGCCCGAACGTCATCATCCCGCTGTCGGATTCTCGCGAGGCTCGTATTCTATCGCGAGACTCAGATTCTATATAAGGAGCTGCGCGTCGCCGCCATTTTCACACGTGCATTGAGATTGATAGGGAGAGGACGTGGCTGGCGTCCTCTCCGTTAGAATAGATAGAGACACTTGAGTTGATTTACTACTAACTTAGTAATTTTGGGGAGCATTAGGAGTACTCAGAGTGCAGAGTTTTGCTGATAGTTACTAGTGACCACCACCAGTTTTATTTATTATTTAATATAATCCGTTCTCTGCCTGAAAAAAAACGATACACAGTCACATACCATATCTGTGCTCAGCCTCAGTGTGCTGCATGATAATATCATCTATGTATATCTGACTGTGCTGAGTGCTCACTGCTCACACAGCTAAATTGTGGGGGAGACTGGGGTGCAGTTATAGCAGGGGTACAGTGCACACTTTTGCTGCCAGTGTGACTGACCAGTGACCACCAGTATATTGTCTGCCTGAAAAAGTTAAACACTCCTGTGGTGTTTTTTTTTTTTTATTCTATAAACGCATTCTGCTGACAGTGTCCAGCAGGTCCGTCATTCATTATATTATATAAATATTTACCTGCAGTAGTGTTATATTTTTTTTGTTCATCTCTATCATCTTTATCATCTCTATATTAGCAGACGCAGTACGGTAGTCCATGGCTGTGGCTACCTCTGTGTCGTCAGTGCTCATCCATAATTGTATACCTACCTGTGGTGGGTTTTTTTTTTCTATCTTCTTCATACTAGTAGTTTAGGAGTCTGCTGACAGTGTCCAGCAGGTCCGTCATTATATTATATATACCTGCAGTAGTGATATATATATATATATATATATATATATATATATATTTTATATCATTATCATCTCTATACTAGCAGATGCAGTACGGTAGTCCATGGCTGTAGCTACCTCTGTGTCGTCAATGCTCGTCCATAATTGTATACCTACCTGTGGTGGGGTTTTTTTTTCTATCTTCTTCATACTAGTAGTTTAGGAGTCTGCTGACAGTGTCCAGCAGGTCTGTCATTATATTATATATACCTGCAGTAGTGATATATATATATTTTTTATATCATTATCATCTCTATACTAGCAGACGCAGTACGGTAGTCCACGGCTGTAGATACCTCTGTGTCGTCAGTCACTCGTCATCCATAAGTATACTAGTATCCATTCATCTCCATTGTTTACCTGAGGTGCCTTTTAGTTGTGCCTATAAAAATATGGAGAACAAAAATGTTGATGTTCCAAAATTAGGGAAAGATCAAGATCCACTTCCACCTCGTGCTGAAGCTGCTGCCACTAGTCATGGCCGAGACGATGAAATTCCATCAACGTCGTCTGCCAAGGCCGATGCCCAATGTCATAATACAGAGCATGTAAAATCCAAAACACAAAATATCAGTAAAAAAAGGACTCAAAAATCTAAAATAAAATCGTCGGAGGAGAAGCATAAACTTGCCAATATGACATTTACCACACGGAGTGGCAAGGAACGGCTGAGGCCCTGGCCTATGTTCATGGCTAGTGGTTCAGCTTCACATGAGGATGGAAGCACTCAGCCTCTCGCTAGAAAAATGAAAAGACTTAAGCTGGCAAAAACACAGCAAAGAACTGTGCGTTCTTCGAAATCACAAATCCACAAGGAGAGTCCAATTGTGTCGGTTGCGATGCCTGACCTTCCCAACACTGGACGTGAAGAGCATGCGCCTTCCACCATTTGCATGCCCCCTGCAAGTGCTGGAAGGAGCACCCGCAGTCCAATTCCTGATAGTCAGATTGAAGATGTCAGTGTTGAAGTACACCAGGATGAGGAGGATATGGGTGTTGCTGGCGCTGGGGAGGAAATTGACAAGGAGGATTCTGATGGTGAGGTGGTTTGTTTAAGTCAGGCACCCGGGGAGTCACCTGTTGTCCATGGGAGGAATATGGCCATTGACATGCCTGGTGAAAATATCAAAAAAATCAGCTCTTCGGTGTGGAAGTATTTCAACAGAAATGCGGACAACAGGTGTCAAGCCGTGTGTTGCCTTTGTCAAGCTGTAATAAGTAGGGGTAAGGACGTTAACCACCTCGGAACATCCTCCCTTATACGTCACCTGCAGCGCATTCATCATAAGTCAGTGACAAGTTCAAAAACTTTGGGCGACAGCGGAAGCAGTCCACTGACCAGTAAATCCCTTCCTCTTGTAACCAAGCTCACGCAAACCACCCCACCAACTCCCTCAGTGTCAATTTCCTCCTTCCCCAGGAATGCCAATAGTCCTGCAGGCCATGTCACTGGCAATTCTGACGAGTCCTCTCCTGACTGGGATTCCTCCGATGCATCCTTGAGTGTAACGCCTACTGCTGCTGGCGCTGCTGTTGTTGCTGCTGGGAGTCGATGGTCATCCCAGAGGGGAAGTCGTAAGACCACTTTTACTACTTCCACCAAGCAATTGACTGTCCAACAGTCCTTTGCGAGGAAGATGAAATATCACAGCAGTCGTCCTGCTGCAAAGCGGATAACTGAGGCCTTGGCATCCTGGGCGGTGAGAAACGTGGTTCCGGTATCCATCATTACTGCAGAGCCAACTATAGACTTGATTGAGGTACTGTGTCCCCGACACCAAATACCATCTAGGTTCCATTTCTCTAGGCAGGCGATACCGAAAATGTACACAGACCTCAGAAAAAGACTCACCAGTGTGCTAAAAAATGCAGTTGTACCCAATGTCCACTTAACCACGGACATGTGGACAAGTGGAGCAGGGCAGACTCAGGACTATATGACTGTGACAGCCCACTGGGTAGATGTATTGACTTCCGCCGCAAGGAACAGCAGCGGCGGCACCAGTAGCAGCATCTCGCAAATGCCAACTCTTTCCTAGGCAGGCTACGCTTTGTATCACCGCTTTCCAGAATACGCACACAGCTAAAAACCTCTTACGGCAACTGAGGAAGATCATCGCAGAATGGCTTACCCCAATTGGACTCTCCTGTGGATTTGTGGCATCAGACAACGCCAGCAATATTGTGTGTGCATTAAATATGGGCAAATTCCAGCACGTCCCATGTTTTGCACATACCTTGAATTTGGTGGTGCAGAATTATTTAAAAAACGAGAGGGGCGTGCAAGAGATGCTGTCGGTGGCCAGAAGAATTGCGGGACACTTTCGGCGTACAGGCACCACGTACAGAAGACTGGAGCAACACCAAAAACGCCTGAACCTGCCCTGCCATCATCTGAAGCAAGAAGTGGTAACGAGGTGGAATTCAACCCTCTATATGCTTCAGAGGTTGGAGGAGCAGCAAAAGGCCATTCAAGCCTATACAACTGACCACGATATAGGAGGTGGAATGCACCTGTCTCAAGCACAGTGGAGAATGATTTCAACGTTGTGCAAGGTTCTGCAACCTTTTGAACTTGCCACACGTGAAGTCAGTTCAGACACTGCCAGCCTGAGTCAGGTCATTCCCCTCATCAGGCTTTTGCAGAAGAAGCTGGAGACATTGAAGGAGGAGCTAACACTGAGCGATTCCGCTAGGCATGTGGGACTTGTGGATGGAGCCCTTAATTCGCTTAACAAGGATTCACGGGTGGTCAATCTGTTGAAATCAGAGCACTACATTTTGGCCACCGTGCTCGATCCTAGATTTAAAACCTACGTTGTATCTCTTTCCGGCAGACACAAGTCTGCAGGGGTTCAAAGAACTGCTGGTGAGAAAATTGTCAAGTCAAGCGGAACGCGACCTGTCAACATCTCCTCCTTCACATTCTCCCGCAACTGGGGGTGCGAGGAAAAGGCTCAGAATTCCGAGCCCACCCGCTGGCGGTGATGCAGGGCAGTCTGGAGCGACTGCTGATGCTGACATCTGGCCCGGACTGAAGGACCTGACAACGATTACGGACATGTCGTCTACTGTCACTGCATATGATTCTCTCACCATTGAAAGAATGGTGGAGGATTATATGAGTGACCGCATCCAAGTAGGCACGTCAGACAGTCCGTACTAGAGATGAGCGCCGGAAATTTTTCGGGTTTTGTGTTTTGGTTTTGGGTTCGGTTCCGCGGCCGTGTTTTGGGTTCGACCGCGTTTTGGCAAAACCTAACCGAATTTTTTTTGTCGGATTCGGGTGTGTTTTGGATTCGGGTGTTTTTTTTTAAAAACACTAAAAAACAGCTTAAATCATAGAATTTGGGGGTCATTTTGATCCCAAAGTATTATTAACCTCAAAAACCATAATTTACACTCATTTTCAGTCTATTCTGAATACCTCACACCTCACAATATTATTTTTAGTCCTAAAATGTGCACCTAGGTCGCTGGATGACTAAGCTGGGCGACCCTAGTGGCCGACACAAACACCGGGCCCATCTAGGAGTGGCACTGCAGTGTCACGCAGGATGGCCCTTCCAAAAAACACTCCCCAAACAGCACATGACGCAAAGAAAAAAAGAGGCGCAATGAGGTAGCTGTGTGAGTAAGATAAGCGACCCTAGTGGCCGACACAAACACCGGGCCCATCTAGGAGTGGCACTGCAGTGTCACGCAGGATGGCCCTTCCAAAAAACCCTCCCCAAACAGCACATGACGCAAAGAAAAAAAGAGGCGCAATGAGGTAGCTGTGTGAGTAAGATAAGCGACCCTAGTGGCCGACACAAACACCGGGCCCATCTAGGAGTGGCACTGCAGTGTCACGCAGGATGGCCCTTCCAAAAAACCCTCCCCAAACAGCACATGACGCAAAGAAAAAAAGAGGCGCAATGAGGTAGCTGTGTGAGTAAGATAAGCGACCCTAGTGGCCGACACAAACACCGGGCCCATCTAGGAGTGGCACTGCAGTGTCACGCAGGATGGCCCTTCCAAAAAACCCTCCCCAAACAGCACATGACGCAAAGAAAAAAAGAGGCGCAATGAGGTAGCTGTGTGAGTAAGATAAGCGACCCTAGTGGCCGACACAAACACCGGGCCCATCTAGGAGTGGCACTGCAGTGTCACGCAGGATGGCCCTTCCAAAAAACCCTCCCCAAACAGCACATGACGCAAAGAAAAATTAAAGAAAAAAGAGGTGCAAGATGGAATTGTCCTTGGGCCCTCCCACCCACCCTTATGTTGTATAAACAGGACATGCACACTTTAACCAACCCATCATTTCAGTGACAGGGTCTGCCACACGACTGTGACTGATATGACGGGTTGGTTTGGACCCCCACCAAAAAAGAAGCAATTAATCTCTCCTTGCACAAACTGGCTCTACAGAGGCAAGATGTCCACCTCATCATCATCCTCCGATATATCACCGTGTACATCCCCCTCCTCACAGATTATCAATTCGTCCCCACTGGAATCCACCATCTCAGCTCCCTGTGTACTTTGTGGAGGCAATTGCTGCTGGTCAATGTCTCCGCGGAGGAATTGATTATAATTCATTTTAATGAACATCATCTTCTCCACATTTTCTGGATGTAACCTCGTACGCCGATTGCTGACAAGGTGAGCGGCGGCACTAAACACTCTTTCGGAGTACACACTTGTGGGAGGGCAACTTAGGTAGAATAAAGCCAGTTTGTGCAAGGGCCTCCAAATTGCCTCTTTTTCCTGCCAGTATAAGTACGGACTGTGTGACGTACCTACTTGGATGCGGTCACTCATATAATCCTCCACCATTCTTTCAATGGTGAGAGAATCATATGCAGTGACAGTAGACGACATGTCCGTAATCGTTGTCAGGTCCTTCAGTCCGGACCAGATGTCAGCATCAGCAGTCGCTCCAGACTGCCCTGCATCACCGCCAGCGGGTGGGCTCGGAATTCTGAGCCTTTTCCTTGCACCCCCAGTTGCGGGAGAATGTGAAGGAGGAGATGTTGTTGACAGGTCGCGTTCCGCTTGACTTGACAATTTTCTCACCAGCAGGTCTTTCAACCCCAGCAGACTTGTGTCTGCCGGAAAGAGAGATCCAAGGTAGGCTTTAAATCTAGGATCGAGCACGGTGGCCAAAATGTAGTGCTCTGATTTCAACAGATTGACCACCCGTGAATCCTTGTTAAGCGAATTAAGGGCTCCATCCACAAGTCCCACATGCCTAGCGGAATCGCTCCGTGTTAGCTCCTCCTTCAATGTCTCCAGCTTCTTCTGCAAAAGCCTGATGAGGGGAATGACCTGACTCAGGCTGGCAGTGTCTGAACTGACTTCACGTGTGGCAAGTTCAAAGGGCATCAGAACCTTGCACAACGTTGAAATCATTCTCCACCGCGCTTGAGACAGGTGCATTCCACCTCCTATATCGTGCTCAATTGTATAGGCTTGAATGGCCTTTTGCTGCTCCTCCAACCTCTGAAGCATATAGAGGGTTGAATTCCACCTCGTTACCACTTCTTGCTTCAGATGATGGCAGGGCAGGTTCAGTAGTTTTTGGTGGTTCTCCAGTCTTCTGTACGTGGTGCCTGTACGCCGAAAGTGTCCCGCAATTCTTCTGGCCACCGACAGCATCTCTTGCACGCCCCTGTCGTTTTTTAAAAAATTCTGCACCACCAAATTCAAGGTATGTGCAAAACATGGGACGTGCTGGAATTGGCCCAGATTTAATGCACACACAATATTGCTGGCGTTGTCCGATGCCACAAATCCACAGGAGAGTCCAATTGGGGTAAGCCATTCCGCGATGATCTTCCTCAGTTGCCGTAAGAGGTTTTCAGCTGTGTGCGTATTCTGGAAACCGGTGATACAAAGCGTAGCCTGCCTAGTAAAGAGTTGGCGTTTGCGAGATGCTGCTACTGGTGCCACCGCTGCTGTTCTTGCGGCGGGAGTCCATACATCTACCCAGTGGGCTGTCACAGTCATATAGTCCTGACCCTGCCCTGCTCCACTTGTCCACATGTCCGTGGTTAAGTGGACATTGGGTACAGCTGCATTTTTTAGGACACTGGTGACTCTTTTTCTGAGGTCTGTGTACATTTTCGGTATCGCCTGCCTAGAGAAATGGAACCTAGATGGTATTTGGTACCGGGGACACAGTACCTCCAACAAGTCTCTAGTTGGCTCTGCAGTAATGATGGATACCGGAACCACGTTTCTCACCACCCAGGATGCCAAGGCCTCAGTTATCCGCTTTGCAGTAGGATGACTGCTGTGATATTTCATCTTCCTCGCAAAGGACTGTTGGACAGTCAATTGCTTGGTGGAAGTAGTAAAAGTGGTCTTACGACTTCCCTTCTGGGATGACCATCGACTCCCAGCAGCAACAACAGCAGCGCCAGCAGCAGTAGGCGTTACACGCAAGGATGCATCGGAGGAATCCCAGGCAGGAGAGGAATCATCAGAATTGCCAGTGACATGGCCTGCAGGACTATTGGCATTCCTGGGGAAGGAGGAAATTGACACTGAGGGAGTTGGTGGGGTGGTTTGCGTGAGCTTGGTTACAAGAGGAAGGGATTTACTGGTCAGTGGACTGCTTCCGCTGTCACCCAAAGTTTTTGAACTTGTCACTGACTTATTATGAATGCGCTGCAGGTGACGTATAAGGGAGGATGTTCCGAGGTGGTTAACGTCCTTACCCCTACTTATTACAGCTTGACAAAGGCAACACACGGCTTGACAAATGTTGTCCGCATTTCTGGTGAAATACCTCCACACCGAAGAGCTGATTTTTTGGGTATTTTCACCAGGCATATCAACGGCCATATTCCTCCCACGGACAACAGGTGTCTCCCCGGGTGCCTGACTTAAACAAACCACCTCACCATCAGAATCCTCCTGGTCAATTTCCTCCCCAGCGCCAGCAACACCCATATCCTCCTCATCCTGGTGTACTTCAACACTGACATCTTCAATCTGACTATCAGGAACTGGACTGCGGGTGCTCCTTCCATCACTTGCAGGGGGCGTGCAAATGGTGGAAGGCGCATGCTCTTCACGTCCAGTGTTGGGAAGGTCAGGCATCGCAACCGACACAATTGGACTCTCCTTGTGGATTTGGGATTTCGAAGAACGCACAGTTCTTTGCGGTGCTTTTGCCAGCTTGAGTCTTTTCATTTTTCTAGCGAGAGGCTGAGTGCTTCCATCCTCATGTGAAGCTGAACCACTAGCCATGAACATAGGCCAGGGCCTCAGCCGTTCCTTGCCACTCCGTGTGGTAAATGGCATATTGGCAAGTTTACGCTTCTCCTCCGACAATTTTCTTTTAGGTTTTGGAGTCCTTTTTTACTGATATTTGGTGTTTTGGATTTGACATGCTCTGTACTATGACATTGGGCATCGGCCTTGGCAGACGACGTTGCTGGCATTTCATCGTCTCGGCCATGACTAGTGGCAGCAGCTTCAGCACGAGGTGGAAGTGGATCTTGATCTTTCCCTAATTTTGGAACCTCAACATTTTTGTTCTCCATATTTTAATAGGCACAACTAAAAGGCACCTCAGGTAAACAATGGAGATGGATGGATACTAGTATACAATTATGGATGGACTGCCGAGTGCCGACACAGAGGTAGCTACAGCCGTGGACTAACGTACTGTGTCTGCTGCTAATATAGACTGGATGATAATGAGATGTAGTATGTATAAAGAAGAAAGAAAAAAAAAACCACGGGTAGGTGGTATACAATTATGGATGGACTGCTGAGTGCCGACACAGAGGTAGCTACAGCCGTGGACTAACGTACTGTGTCTGCTGCTAATATAGACTGGATGATAATGAGATGTAGTATGTATAAAGAAGAAAGAAAGAAAAAAACACGGGTAGGTGGTATAAAAATTATGGATGGACTGCCGAGTGCCGACACAGAGGTTGCTACAGCCGTGGACTAACGTACTGTGTCTGCTGCTAATATAGACTGGATGATAATGAGATGTAGTATGTACAAAGAAGAAAGAAAAAAAAAACCACGGGTAGGTGGTATACAATTATGGATGGACTGCCGAGTGCCGACACAGAGGTAGCTACAGCCGTGGACTAACGTACTGTGTCTGCTGCTAATATAGACTGGATGATAATGAGATGTAGTATGTATAAAGAAGAAAGAAAAAAAAAACACGGGTAGGTGGTATACAATTATGGATGGACTGCCGAGTGCCGACACAGAGGTAGCTACAGCCGTGGACTAACGTACTGTGTCTGCTGCTAATATAGACTGGATGATAATGAGATGTAGTATGTATAAAGAAGAAAGAAAAAAAAAACACGGGTAGGTGGTATACAATTATGAATGGACTGCCGAGTGCCGACACAGAGGTAGCTACAGCCGTGGACTAACGTACTGTGTCTGCTGCTAATATAGACTGGATGATAATGAGATGTAGTATGTATAAAGAAGAAAGGAAAAAAAAAACACGGGTAGGTGGTATACAATTATGGATGGACTGCCGAGTGCCGACACAGAGGTAGCTACAGCCGTGGACTACCGTACTGTGTCTGCTGCTAATATAGACTGGATGATAATGAGATGTAGTATGTATAAAGAAGAAAGAAAAGAAAAACACGGGTAGGTGGTATACAATTATGGATGGACTGCCGAGTGCCGACACAGAGGTAGCTACAGCCGTGGACTAACGTACTGTGTCTGCTGCTAATATAGACTGGATGATAATGAGATGTAGTATGTATAAAGAAGAAAGAAAAAAAAAACCACGGGTAGGTGGTATACAATTATGGGTGGACTGCCGAGTGCCGACACAGAGGTAGCTACAGCCGTGGACTAACGTACTGTGTCTGCTGCTAATATAGACTGGATGATAATGAGATGTAGTATGTATAAAGAAGAAAGAAAAAAAAAAACACGGGTAGGTGGTATACAATTATGGATGGACTGCCGAGTGCCGACACAGAGGTAGCTACAGCCGTGGACTAACGTACTGTGTCTGCTGCTAATATAGACTGGATGATAATGAGATGTAGTATGTATAAAGAAGAAAGAAAAAAAAACCACGGGTAGGTGGTATACAATTATGGATGGACTGCCGAGTGCCGACACAGAGGTAGCTACAGCCGTGGACTAACGTACTGTGTCTGCTGCTAGTATAGACTGGATGATAAATAATGATATAAAAAATATATCACTACTGCAGCCGGACAGGTATATAATATTATATAATGACGGACCTGCTGGACACTGTCTGTCAGCAGAATGAGTTTTTTATAGAAGAAAAAAACACCACACAAGTCACACGAGTCCACGACGAGTGTACTTTTTCAGGCAGACAATCACAATATAGCACTATAGTACTGGTGGTCAGTGTGGTCAGGTCACTGGTCACAGTGGTCAGTCACACTGGCAGTGGCACTAGTCTCTGGCAGCAAAAGTGTGCACTGTTTAATATGTACTCCTGGCTCCTGCTATAACCTATAACTGCTCCCCAGTCTCCCCCACAATTAAGCTGTGTGAGCACAGTCAGATATAATACATAGATGATGCAGCACACTGGGCTGAGCACAGATATGGTATGTGAGTGTGACTGAGTCACTGTGTATCGTTTTTTTCAGGCAGAGAACAAGAACAGAACGGATTATTAAATATTAATAAATTATAAAACTGCACTGGTGGTCAGGTCACTGGTCATCAGTCACTAGTAGTATAATATAATAACTCCTCCTAAGCTCCAGTAAGTATAGTAATGAACGTGTCTCACTCTCACTCTCCTATTTTAATTTCTAAACGGAGAGGACGCCAGCCACGTCCTCTCCCTATCAATCTCAATGCACGTGTGAAAATGGCGGCGACGCGCGGCTCCTTATATAGAATCCGAGTCTCGCGATAGAATCCGAGCCTCGCGAGAATCCGACAGTGTGATGATGACGTTCGGGCGCGCTCGGGTTAGCCGAGCAAGGCGGGAAGATCCGAGCCTGCTCGGACCCGTATAAAAAACCTGAAGTTCGGGCGGGTTCGGATTCAGAGGAACCGAACCCGCTCATCTCTAGTCCGTACGTATACTGGCAGGAAAAAGAGGCAATTTGGAGGCCCTTGCACAAACTGGCTTTATTCTACCTAAGTTGCCCTCCCACAAGTGTGTACTCCGAAAGAGTGTTTAGTGCCGCCGCTCACCTTGTCAGCAATCGGCGTACGAGGTTACTTTCAGAAAATGTGGAGAAGATGATGTTCATTAAAATTAATTATAATCAATTCCTCCATGGAGACATTCACCAGCAGCAATTGCCTCCACAAAGTACACAGGGAGCTGTGATGGTGGATTCCAGTGGGGACAAATTGATAATCTGTGAGGAGGGGGATGTACACGGTGATGAATCGGAGGATGATGATGAGGTGGACATCTTGCCTCTGTAGAGCCAGTTTGTGCAAGGAGAGATTATTTGCTTCTTTTTTGGTGGGGGTCCAAACCAACCCGTCATTTCAGTCACAGTCGTGTGGCAGACTCTGTCACTGAAATGATGGGTTGGTTAAAGTGTGCATGTCCTGTTTATACAACATAAGGGTGGGTGGGAGGGCCCAAGGACAATTCCATCTTGCACCTCTTTTTTCTTTCATTTTTCTTTGTGTCATGTGCTGTTTGGGGAGTGTTTTTTGGAAGGGCCATCCTGCGTGACACTGCAGTGCCACTCCTAGATGGGCCCGGTGTTTGTGTCGGCCACTAGGGTTACTTATCTTAGTCACACAGCTACCTCATTGCGCCTCTTTTTTTCTTTGCGTCATGTGCTGTTTGGGGAGTGTTTTTTGGAAGGGCCATCCTGCGTGACACTGCAGTGCCACTCCTAGATGGGCCAGGTGTTTGTGTCGGCCACTAGGGTCGCTTAGCTTACTCACACAGCTACCTCATTGCGCCTTTTTTTTCTTTGCGTCATGTGCTGTTTGGGGAGTGTTTTTTGGAAGGGCCATCCTGCGTGACACTGCAGTGCCACTCCTAGATGGACCAGGTGTTTGTGTCGGCCACTAGGGTCACTTATCTTAGTCACACAGCTACCTCATTGCGCCTCTTTTTTTTCTTCTTTGCGTCATGTGCTGTTTGGGGAGTATTTTTTGGAAGGGCCATCCGGCCTGATACTGCAGTGCCACTCCTAGATGGGCCAGGTGTTTGTGTCGGCCACTAGGGTCGCTTAGCTTACTCACACAGCTACCTCATTGCGCCTCTTTTTTTCTTTGCGTCATGTGCTGTTTGGGGAGTGTTTTTTGGAAGGGCCATCCTGCGTGACACTGCAGTGCCACTCCTAGATGGGCCAGGTGTTTGTGTCGGCCACTAGGGTCGCTGAGCTTAGTCACACAGCTACCTCATTGCGCCTCTTTTTTTCTTTGCGTCATGTGCTGTTTGGGGAGTGTTTTTTGGAAGGGCCATCCTGCGTGACACTGCAGTGCCACTCCTAGATGGGCCAGGTGTTTGTGTCGGCCACTTGGGTCGCTGAGCTTAGTCATCCAGCGACCTCGGTGCAAATTTTAGGACTAAAAATAATATTGTGAGGTGTGAGGTGTTCAGAATAGACTGAAAATGAGTGGAAATTATGGTTATTGAGGTTAATAATACTTTGGGATCAAAATGACCCCCAAATTCTATGATTTAAGCTGTTTTTTAGGGTTTTTTGAAAAAAAACACCCGAATCCAAAACACACCCGAATCCGACAAAAAAAATTCGGTGGGGTTTTGCCAAAACGCGTTCGAACCCAAAACACGGCCACGGAACCGAACCCAAAACCAGAACACAAAACCCGAAAAATTTCCGGTGCACATCTCTAATGTTTATAGTAAAGTACACCCCTCCTTCTATTCTATGCCTCTCTATGTTTATAGTATAGTATACCACTCCTCCTATTCTATGCCTCTTTATGTTTATAGTATTATAGTATACCCCTCCACCCCTATTCTATGCCTCTCCTTGTTTATAGTATTATAGTATACCCCCCTCCCCCTATTCTATGCCTCTCTATGTTTATAGTATTATAGTATACCCCTCCCCCTATTCTATGCCTCTCTATGTTTATAGTATTATAGTATACCCCTCCACCCCTATTCTATGCCTCTGTATGTTTACAGTATTATAGTATACCCCTCCACCCCTATTCTATGCCTCTCTATGTTTATAGTATTATAGTATACCCCTCAACCCCTATTCTATGCCTCTCCATGGTTATAGTATTATAGTATACCCCCCTCCCCCTATTCTATGCCTCTCCATGTTTATAGTATTATAGTATACCCTCCACCCCTATTCTATGCCTCTCTATTTTTATAGTATTATAGTATACACCTCCCCCTATTCTATGCCTCTCCATGTTTATAGTATTATAGTATACCCCTCCACCCTTCTTCTATGCCTCTCTATGTTTATAGTATTATAGTATACCCCTCCACCCCTATTCTATGCCTCTCTATGTTTATAGTATTATAGTATACCCCCCCTCCCCTCTTCTATGCCTCTCTATGTTTATAGTATTATAGTATACCCCTGCACCCCTTTTCTATTCCTCTCCATGTTTATATATTATAGTATACCCCTCCACCCCTATTCTATGCCTCTCTATGTTTATAGTATTATAGTATACCCCTCCACCCCTATTCTATGTCTCTCCATGTTTATAGTATTATAGTATACCCCTCCCCCTATTCTATGCCTCTCTATGTTTATAGTATTATAGTATACCTCCTTCCCCTATTCTATGCCTCTTCATGTTTGTAGTATTATAGTATACCCCCCGCCCCTATTCTATGCCTCTCCATGTTTATAGTATTATAGTATACCCCCCCTCCCCTCTTCTATGCCTCTCTATGTTTATAGTATTATAGTATACCCCTCCCCCTATTCTATGCCTCTCCATGTTTATAGTATTATAGTATACCCCTCCCCCTATTCTATGCCTCTCTATGTTTATAGTATTATAGTATACCCCTCCACCCCTATGCTATGCCTCTCTATGTTTATAGTATTATAGTATACCCCTCCCCCCTATTCTATGCCTCTCTATGTTTATAGTATTATAGTATACCCCCTCCCCCTCTTCTATACCTTTCCATGTTTATAGTATTATAGTATACCCCCCTCCCCTCTTCTATGCCTCTCTATGTTTATAGTATTATAGTATACCCCCCCCCTCCCCTCTTCTATGCCTCTCTATGTTTATAGTATTATAGTATACCCCTGCACCCCTTTTCTATTCCTCTCTATGTTTATATATTATAGTATACCCCTCCACCCCTATTCTATGCCTCTCTATGTTTATAGTATTATAGTATACCCCTCCACCCCTATTCTATGCCTCTCCATGTTTATAGTATTATAGTATACCCCTCTCCCCTATTCTATTCCTCTCCATGTTTATATATTATAGTATACCCCTCCACCCCTATTCTATGCCTCTCCATGTTTATAGTATTATAGTATACCCCCCTCCCCTATTCTATGCCTCTCCATGTTTATAGTATTATAGTATACCCCTCCCCCTATTCTATGCCTCTCTATGTTTATAGTATTATAGTATACCCCTCTACCCCTATTCTATGCCTCTCTATGTTTATAGAAATATAGTATACCCCTCCACCCCTATTCTATGCCTCTCTATGTTTATAGAATTATAGTATACCCCTCCCCCTATTCTATGCCTCTCTATGTTTATAGAATTATAGTATACCCTTCCCCCTATTCTATGCCTCTCCATGTTTATAGTATTATAGTATACCCCTCCCCCGATTCTATGCCTCTCTATGTTTATAGTATTATAGTATAGCCCCCTCCCACTATTCTATGCCTCTCCATGTTTATAGTATTATAGTGTACCCCCCTCCCCTCTTCTATGCCTCTCTATGTTTATAGTATTATAGTATACCCCTCCCCCTATTCTATGCCTCTCTATGTTTATAGTATTATAGTATACCCCTCCCCCTATTCTATGCCTCTCCATGTTTATAGTATTATAGTATACCTCTCCAACCCTATTCTATGCCTCTCTATGTTTATAGTATTATAGTATACCTCTCCAACCCTATTCTATGCCTCTATATGTTTATAGTATTATAGTATACCCCTGCCCTATTCTATGCCTCTCTATGTTTATAGTATTATAGTATACCTCTCCAACCCTATTCTATGCCTCTCTATGTTTATAGTATTATAGTATACCCCTCCACCCCTATTCTATGCCTCTCTATGTTTATAGTATTATAGTATACCCCTCCCCCTATTCTATGCCTCTCCATGTTTATAGTATTATAGTATACCCCTCCACCCCTCTTCTATGCCTCTCTATGTTTATAGTATTATAGTATACCTCTCCAACCCTATTCTATGCCTCTCTATGTTTATAGTATTATAGTATACCCCTCCCCTATTCTATGCCTCTCCATGTTTATAGTATTATAGTATACCTCTCCAACCCTATTCTATGCCTCTCTATGTTTATAGTATTATAGTATACCCCTCCACCCCTATTCTATGCCTCTCTATGTTTATAGTATTATAGTATACCCCTCCCCCTATTCTATGCCTCTCCATGTTTATAGTATTATAGTATACCCCTCCACCCCTCTTCTATGCCTCTCTATGTTTATAGTATTATAGTATACTCCTCCACCCCTATTCTATGCCTCTCTATGTTTATAGTATTATAGTATACCCCTCCACCCCTATTCTATGCCTCTCTATGTCTATAGTATTATAGTATACCCCTCCACCCCTATTCTATGCCTCTCTATGTTTATAGTATTATAGTATACCCCCCCTCCCCTCTTCTATGCCTCTCTATGTTTATAGTATTATAGTATACCCCTCCCCTATTCTATGCCTCAACATGTTTATAGTATTATAGTATACCCCTCCACCCCTATTCTATACCTCTCTATGTTTATAGTATTATAGTATACCCCTCCCCCTATTCTATGCCTCTCTATGTTTATAGTATAGTATACCCCTCCCCCTATTCTATGCCTCTCCATGTTTATAGTATAGTATACCCCTCCACGCTTATTCTATGCCTCTCTATGTTTATAGTATAGTATACCTCCCCTCCCTCTATTCTATGCCTCTCTATGTTTATAGTATTATAGTATACCCCTCCACCCCTATTCTATGCCTCTCTATGTTTTAGGTATTATAATATACCCCTCCCCCTATTCTATGCCTCTCTATGTTTATAGTATTATAGTATACCCCTCCCCCTATTCTATGCCTCTCCATGTTTATAGTATTATAGTATACCCCTCCACCCTCTTCTATGCCTCTCTATGTTTATAGTATTATAGTATACCCCTCCACCCCTATGCTATGCCTCTCCATGTTTATAGTATTATAGTATACCCCCTCTCCCCCTATTCTATGCCTCTCTATGTTTATAGTATTATAGTATACCCCTCCACCCCTATTCTATGCCTCTCCATGTTTATAGAATTATAGTATACCCCTCCCCCCTATTCTATGCCTCTCTATGTTTATAGTATTATAGTATACCCCCCTCCCCCTATTCTATGCCTCTCTATGTTTATAGTATTATAGTGTACCCCTCCACCCCTATTCTATGCCTCTCTATGTTTATATATTATAGTATACCCCTCCTCCCCTATTCTATGCCTCTCTATGTTTATAGTATTATAGTATACCCCTCCACCTATTCTATGTCTCTCTATGTTTATAGTATTATAGTATAACCCTCCCCCTATTCTATGCCTCTCTATGTTTATAGTATTATATTATACCCCTCCCCCTATTCTATGCCTCTCTATGTTTATAGTATTATAGTATTCCCCTCCCCTATTCTATGCCTCTTCATGTTTATAGTATTATAGTGTACCCCTCCACCCCTATTCTATGCCTCTCTATGTTTATAGTATTATAGTATACCCCCCCTCCCTCTATTCTATGCCTCTCTATGTTTATAGTATTATAGTATACCCCTCCCCCTATTCTATGCCTCTCTATGTTTATAGTATTATAGTATTCCCCTCCCCTATTCTATGCCTCTTCATGTTTATAGTATTATAGTGTACCCCTCCACCCCTATTCTATGCCTCTCTATGTTTATAGTATTATAGTATACCCCCCCTCCCTCTATTCTATGCCTCTCTATGTTTATAGTATTATAGTATACCCCTCCACCCCTATTCTATGCCTCTCTATGTTTATAGTATTATAGTATACCCCTCCCCCTATTCTATGCCTCTCCATGTTTATAGTATTATAGTATACCCCCCTCCCCCTATTCTATTCCTCTCTATGTTTATAGTATTATAGTATACCCCTCCCCCTATTCTATGCCTCTCTATGATTATAGTATTATAGTATACCCCTCCCCCTATTCTATGCCTCTCTATGATTATAGTATTATAGTATACCCCTCCCCCTATTCTATGCCTCTCTATGTTTATTGTATTATAGTATACCCCTCCCCCTCTTCTATGCCTCTCTATGTTTATAGTATTATAGTATACCCCTCCATCCCTATTCTATGCCTCTCCATGTTTATAGTATTATAGTATACCCCCCTCCCTCTATTCTATGCCTCTCTATGTTTATAGTATTATAGTATACCCCTCCACCCCTATTCTATGCCTCTCTATGTTTATAGTATTATAGTATACACCTCCCCCTATTCTATGCCTCTCTATGTTTATAGTATTATAGTATACCCCTCCCCCTATTCTATGCCTCTCCATGTTTATAGTATTATAGTATACCCCTCCACCCCTATTCTATGCCTCTCTATGTTTATAGTATTATAGTATACACCTCCCCTTATTCTATGCCTCTCTATGTTTATAGTATTATAGTATACCCCTCCACCCCTATTCTATGCCTCTCTATGTTTATAGTATTATAGTATACCCCTCAACCCCTATTCTATGCCTCTCCATGGTTATAGTATTATAGTATACCCCCCTCCCCCTATTCTATGCCTCTCTATGTTTATAGTATTATAGTATACCCCTGCACCCCTTTTCTATTCCTCTCCATGTTTATATATTATAGTATACCCCTCCACCCCTATTCTATGCCTCTCCATGTTTATAGTATTATAGTATACCCCTCCCCCTATTCTATGCCTCTCTATGTTTATAGTGTTATAGTATACCCCTCCTCCCCTATTCTATACCTCTCTATGTTTATAGTATTATAGTATACCTCCTTCCCCTATTCTATGCCTCTTCATGTTTGTAGTATTATAGTATACCCCCCTCCCCTATTCTATGCCTCTCCATGTTTTTAGTATTATAGTATACCCCCCCTCCCCTCTTCTATGCCTCTCTATGTTTATAGTATTATAGTATACCCCTCCCCCTATTCTATGCCTCTGTATGTTTATAGTATTATAGTATACCCCTCCCCCTATTCTATGCCTCTCTATGTTTATAGTATTATAGTATACCCCTCCACCCCTATTCTATGCCTCTCTATGTTTATAGTATTATAGTATACCCCTCCCCCTATTCTATGCCTCTCTATGTTTATAGTATTATAGTATACCCCCTCCCCCTCTTCTATACCTTTCCATGTTTATAGTATTATAGTATACCCCCCCTCCCCTCTTCTATGCCTCTCTATGTTTATAGTATTATAGTATACCCCTCCCCCTATTCTATGCCTCTCTATGTTTATAGTATTATAGTATACCCCTCCCCCTATTCTATGCCTCTCTTTGTTTATAGTATTATAGCATACCCCTCCACCCCTATTCTATGCCTCTCTATGTTTATAGTATTATAGTATACCCCTCCCCCTATTCTATGCCTCTCTATGTTTATAGTATTATAGTATACCCCCTCCCCCTCTTCTATACCTTTCCATGTTTATAGTATTATAGTATACCCCCCCTCCCCTCTTCTATGCCTCTCTATGTTTATAGTATTATAGTATACCCCCCCTCCCCTCTTCTATGCCTCTCTATGTTTATAGTATTATAGTATACCCCTGCACCCCTTTTCTATTCCTCTCCATGTTTATATATTATAGTATACCCCTCCACCCCTATTCTATGCCTCTCTATGTTTATAGTATTATAGTATACCCCTCCACCCCTATTCTATGCCTCTCCATGTTTATAGTATTATACTATACCCCTCTCCCCTATTCTATTCCTCTCCATGTTTATATATTATAGTATACCCCTCCCCCTATTCTATGCCTCTCCATGTTTATAGTATTATAGTATACCCCCCTCCCCTATTCTATGCCTCTCCATGTTTATAGTATTATAGTATACCCCTCCCCCTATTCTATTCCTCTCCATGTTTATATATTATAGTATACCCCTCCACCCCTATTCTATGCCTCTCCATGTTTATAGTATTATAGTATACCCCCCTCCCCTATTCTATGCCTCTCCATGTTTATAGTATTATAGTATACCCCTCCCCCTATTCTATGCCTCTCTATGTTTATAGTATTATAGTATACCCCTCTACCCCTATTCTATGCCTCTCTATGTTTATAGAATTATAGTATACCCCTCCACCCCTATTCTATGCCTCTCTATGTTTATAGAATTATAGTATACCCCTCCCCCTATTCTATGCCTCTCTATGTTTATAGAATTATAGTATACCCTTCCCCCTATTCTATGCCTCTCCATGTTTATAGTATTATAGTATACCCCTCCCCCGATTCTATGCCTCTCTATGTTTATAGTATTATAGTATAGCCCCCTCCCACTATTCTATGCCTCTAAATGTTTATAGTATTATAGTGTACCCCCCCTCCCCTCTTCTATGCCTCTCTATGTTTATAGTATTATAGTATACCCCTCCCCCTATTCTATGCCTCTCTATGTTTATAGTATTATAGTATACCCCTCCACCCCTATTCTATGCCTCTCCATGTTTATAGAATTATAGTATACCCCTCCCCCTATTCTATGCCTCTCCATGTTTATAGTATTATAGTATACCTCTCCAACCCTATTCTATGCCTCTCTATGTTTATAGTATTATAGTATACCTCTCCAACCCTATTCTATGCCTCTCTATGTTTATAGTATTATAGTATACCCCTCCCCTATTCTATGCCTCTCCATGTTTATAGTATTATAGTATACCCCTCCACCCCTCTTCTATGCCTCTCTATGTTTATAGTATTATAGTATACCCCTCCACCCCTATTCTATGCCTCTCTATGTTTATAGTATTATAGTATACCCCTCCCCCTATTCTATGCCTCTCCATGTTTATAGTATTATAGTATACCCCTCCACCCCTCTTCTATGCCCCTCTATGTTTATAGTATTATATTATACCCCTCCACCCCTATTCTATGCCTCTCTATGTTTATAGTATTATAGTATACCCCTCCACCCCTATTCTATGCCTCTCTATGTCTATAGTATTATAGTATACCCCTCCACCCCTATTCTATGCCTCTCTATGTTTATAGTATTATAGTATACCCCCCCTCCCCTCTTCTATGCCTCTCTATGTTTATAGTATTATAGTATACCCCTATCCCTATTCTTTGCCTCTCTATGTTTATAGTAATATAGTATAGCCCCTCCCCCTATTCTATGCCTCAACATGTTTATAGTATTATAGTATACCCCTCCACCCCTATTCTATGCCTCTCTATGTTTATAGTATTATAGCATACCCATCCTCCCCTATTCTATACCTCTCTATGTTTATAGTATTATAGTATACCCCTCCCCCTATTCTATGCCTCTCTATGTTTATAGTATAGTATACCCCTCCCCCTATTCTATGCCTCTCCATGTTTATAGTATAGTATACCCCTCCACGCTTATTCTATGCCTCTCTATGTTTATAGTATAGTATACCTCCCCTCCCTCTATTCTATGCCTCTCTATGTTTATAGTATTATAGTATACCCCTCCACCCCTATTCTATGCCTCTCTATGTTTTAGGTATTATAGTATACCCCTCCCCCTATTCTATGCCTCTCCATGTTTATAGTATTATAGTATACCCCCTCTCCCCCTATTCTATGCCTCTCTATGTTTATAGTATTATAGTATACCCCTCCACCCCTATTCTATGCCTCTCCATGTTTATAGTATTGTAGTATACCCCTCCCCCCTATTCTATGCCTCTCTATGTTTATAGTATTATAGTATACCCCCCTCCACCTATTCTATGCCTCTCTATGTTTATAGTATTATAGTGTACCCCTCCACCCCTATTCTATGCCTCTCTATGTTTATATATTATAGTATACCCCTCCTCCCCTATTCTATGCCTCTCTATGTTTATAGTATTATAGTATACCCCTCCCCCTATTCTATGCCTCTCTGTGTTTATAGTATAGTATACCCCTCCCCCTATTCTATGCCTCTCTATGTTTATAGTATTGTAGTATACCCCTCCCCCCTATTCTATGCCTCTCTATGTTTATAGTATTATAGTATACCCCCCTCCACCTATTCTATGCCTCTCTATGTTTATAGTATTATAGTGTACCCCTCCACCCCTATTCTATGCCTCTCTATGTTTATATATTATAGTATACCCCTCCTCCCCTATTCTATGCCTCTCTATGTTTATAGTATTATAGTATACCCCTCCCCCTATTCTATGCCTCTCTGTGTTTATAGTATAGTATACCCCTCCCCCTATTCTATGCCTCTCTATGTTTATAGTATTATAGTATTCCCCTCCCCTATTCTATGCCTCTTCATGTTTATAGTATTATAGTGTACCCCTCCACCCCTATTCTATGCCTCTCTATGTTTATAGTATTATAGTATACCCCTCCCTCTATTCTATGCCTCTCTATGTTTATAGTATTATAGTATACCCCTCCACCCCTATTCTATGCCTCTCTATGTTTATAGTATTATAGTATACCCCTCCCCCTATTCTATGCCTCTCCATGTTTATAGTATTATAGTATACCCCCCTCCCCCTATTCTATGCCTCTCTATGTTTATAGTATTATAGTATACCCCTCCCCCTATTCTATGCCTCTCCATGTTTATAGTATAGTATACCCCCTGTAAGGATTGCTCCTCTATTCCTTAACCCTCGATGTGATAGTCTCCTAGACGTCCGTGAGTGTAAACCTTTTGCTACAGGTAACATGCAAAACACAAGCAGTAAAGATTCACACTGTTTATTGTTTGTTTAACAAAAGTATATAAAAGAAAGGATTTAGGGCGTGTATATCCCAAGTCAATAACTAATTGGACAGAACACAAAAGGGGGCTAACATAACATCATTGGCTAGGAACTGCCGCAGTGGAAGGATGTACATATATGGGCAAGTTTGTACCCAAATAGAAAAAGTTATTCACACGGTATAAAAAGATAACAGACAAGGACAGTAACAAAAATGTGCTGGAACAAACAGTTCTGAAACACAAGCAATTCTATGACATTGAAGCAGAGACGAGCTTTAACCCTTTCATTCCCCTCTTAGAATCATTATTGTTATACTATATGATTCTTGCAAAGCTTACGTCTTTCTGCACGCCAGTGGCGCAATTTTTTTAGCCTGAGCGGGAGTTGCAGTAATTGTTGGGCATTTTAAGAAGGGTTAATCGTTGGGTTAATGATGTTCCGTGTTTATCCTTTTTATCTAAGGCTTCAGCGGGCTTATAGCCCCATGGGGTACCTGTGTTCCAGGCAGCCGCGGACCATGAGCTGCAAACATTTCCCCAGTTATGGCCTGTAACGCAAATATAAGGTACCTCGGGGCTTAGGTTGTCTGTGGTGTCAGCGCAGATCTGGTAGTCAACAGACTTTTGGACAGCAGCTAGTTGGGGGAATTGGAAATAATCTAGTATGTAGGTTGCGGTGTATGTGGTGGAAGAGTTATACCATAGTGTCAGTTTCCCTTATTCTGAGTTATATCATCCTCAGTCATTGAGAGGGGAAAATGGGCCAGTAGGGCTATCAAGATAGTCCCCAGGGTAAAGATAGGGGGCATTTTCTTCATCCTCCTCTGGTCTTCTGTCTTCGCTAGGTGGGAGGTCAGGGCTGTCCGCCCCTGTTCGTACCTCACTGGAATCACCTGTTTCCTCCTCTAGGTCTGGTCTAGGAATTTTCTTTACTCGGGAAGCATGGATCCAGGTGGGACTCTCTTCTGTCAGGACTGCGGTTCGGGTTACAGCAACTATTAAATATGGTTGAAGGCTGCGCTCACATTGGGGGATGGTGGCTGAGTGTGCAGCTGACCTGGAGGTGTCCCACCTCCTGTTACAATTGCGTATTTCGTGGTGGTCAGCGCGCTCTAAAGGGTGTGCGAGGGATTGGATTGATTGGAGAGGTGGATGGTGGTGTGTGAAGTGATGTGTTCTCTGTGTATCTATTTGTAGGGGATGTGGTAATGATCACTCGATGTAAATGAAATATAGGATTTTATTTGGATGTAATAGGATTAATATTCCATAGTCAATAATGAATGTCCCAGGTTGGTTCACCACTTATCAGGTGTGTCTTGCAGACTACCCTTTCTCTGAGTATACCCTCCTATTGGTATACTGATGGAGCTACAGCTCAGGTAAATGTTAGGTATGCCCTAGGGGCCACCTTTACCATAGGTGTGGATGGTCCTATGTATCCTCTGATGCTGTGTCTATTGTTAGGTTTGTGGTTAAGTTTATGGTGTGACTAGTGCGGCGTCCCGCCTGTCAGACCCTTCCGTGTGTGGCAACGAGTGGCGTGGTCATATACTGTGTAATGAAACTTACCGCCGGGGGCAGGTGCTACCTGCCGCCGGTGACCAGTTCTTAGCCGTCCTCAAGCCTGTGTTCCTCGATGTATCCTCTCTGGGTGTCCTCCGTGTCTCAGAAGCCGCGCACCTTGTCTGTAAATGCCGGTCTCCTAAACTCCCGTCCCGTCCTCTGACTTCCTGGTTCGCGCGTCACGTGCCGGGTCACGTGAGCGCGATGTGTGCGGAAGCGTCTCCTTCTCCAGCCGGAGAGAGGAGAATGTATGTGGCAATGTCGGTAGTAAAGTCTGTGGGTCCCAACGCGTTTCAGCACTGATGCCTTTTTCCAGGAAGTCAGAGGACGGGACGGGAGTTTAGGAGACCGGCATTTACAGACAAGGTGCGCGGCTTCTGAGACACGGAGGACACCCAGAGAGGATACATCGAGGAACACAGGCTTGAGGACGGCTAAGAACTGGTCACCGGCGGCAGGTAGCACCTGCCCCCGGCGGTAAGTTTCATTACACAGTATATGACCACGCCACTCGTTGCCACACACGGAAGGGTCTGACAGGCGGGACGCCGCACTAGTCACACCATAAACTTAACCACAAACCTAACAATAGACACAGCATCAGAGGATACATAGGACCATCCACACCTATGGTAAAGGTGGCCCCTAGGGCATACCTAACATTTACCTGAGCTGTAGCTCCATCAGTATACCAATAGGAGGGTATACTCAGAGAAAGGGTAGTCTGCAAGACACACCTGATAAGTGGTGAACCAACCTGGGACATTCATTATTGACTATGGAATATTAATCCTATTACATCCAAATAAAATCCTATATTTCATTTACATCGAGTGATCATTACCACATCCCCTACAAATAGATACACAGAGAACACATCACTTCACACACCACCATCCACCTCTCCAATCAATCCAATCCCTCGCACACCCTTTAGAGCGCGCTGACCACCACGGGTTACAGCAACGACTTCCGCCTCTGGGCCATAGGTGAAGTCTCCTGGGCTCTTGCTGCGGGGGAGGATCTTCACCACTACTCTGTCTCCGACCTTAAAAGGGTGTGTTGGTTCCTGTGGATTCAGAGGGTTTTTTACAAGCGACATCATGTTCAATCTCATCAAGTTCGGTTATGAGGGCCCTGACATACTCTTCCCTTATAAGTTCTAGATCTCCTTCCTGTATTATCAACGGTTTCTTAGCCCAGGGTGTGGGGAAGGGTCTACCCATTAGTATTTCAAAGGGTGAGTATCCTAGAGTTTTCTGTGGGGTCATTCTGATTTCTGCTAGGATAATGGGAAGGACCTGCTTCCATTTGTGGAAGGTACCTCCTGTGGCCTTCCTTAGTTTGTCTTTGAGGGTCCTATTCATTCTTCCTACGACCCCTGAACTCTGCAGGTGGTACGGGATGTGAAACTTCCACTCCACCTGCAGAGCTTTTACTAAGGCCTGTGTGATTTTGGCTGTAAAGGCTGAGCCTTTATCACTATTTATTTGCAGGGGGCACGCACCCCCATCTAGGGATGATTTTCTGTGTTAGGATTCTTGCTACTATCTTGGCATCCTCTGACTTAGTTAGGAATACTTCTGGCCAGCGAGAGAACATATCTACAATGACCAGGGCATATTCTTGTTTACCTGTACCAGGGATATGGGTAAAATCAATTTGTAAGTGTGTAAAAGGGGTGGTGGGGTATTCAAGATGCTGGTGTTTCGCTTTATTAGGGTTGTTAGGGTTGTTCCTGAGGCAGGTGATGCATCTGCTAACATATTGGTCCACAAGTGTTTTGGCCTCAGTAACATAAAAATCATTGGTTAGTAGGAGGAGTGTTGTGGCTTTACTATGGTGACCAACACCATGGTAATGGGCAATGAGCAAAGGGGCACTGGACTGGGGTATACAGGGTTTCCCCTCTTTGCAGATTAATCCTGATTTAGGATTTTTCTGCAGATTTGTGTAAGTCCAGTCGGAGAGATCAGTATTAGTCGCAGCAGCTTGAAGTTGAGTGAGCAGATGGACGTTGTCAAGGGAGGGACATGCTCTAGTGAGTGCAATGAGTTCTGCAGCTTGCGCGGACTGATAAGGTATTGGTAGGGCTTCCAACATAGTGTCAGGGAGGGTGACAATGGCATAGCCAGCCTGGTATGTATTGTCATTGGGCCTACTACAGGAGCCGTCAACAAAAACTATGTCTGCGCCTGGTATGGGAACGGGAGACATGTCAAGTCTGGGAGAAGTTTCAGCTTCAATGGAAGCAGCACAGTCATGTAGGTCGGGTGGTTCATCCTCGGGACCTTTCAAGCCTAAAAGGGCATTGAGAATGGGTGCAGGGCCAGAAGAACTAGCAGTGTACTTGATGGTAAGGGTAGGGTTACTCAAAAGGAGTACTTCATATCCACTAAGGCGTTGTGCTGACATGTGCTGTGTGTGTAAGCCTTTAAGTATTGCCAGGACATCATGTGTGGTGTGGAGTACTGTGGTGTGGCCTAAAGTGAGGGTAGTGGCCATTTCTGCAACCATTGCACAGGCTGCCAAAGCCCTGAGGCAGGCAGGCATACCTTGCACAGACACTGGCATGACTTTGGAAAAAAAAAAAAAAATGCCACGGGGCGCAACTTCCCTCCATGAAACTGTGTGAGCACCCCCGCCATGGTTTTACAATTGTCCCTTGCATATAGATGGAAAGGTAGTACATAATTGGGGAGTCCAAGTGCCGGACTTTTCATCAACATACATTTTAACCTTTCATATGCAGTTAACATTTCTTGTGACCATTGTACAGTTTTAGGTTTGTCCTTCAGTGTGGCTTGTCTCAAAATGTTATCATAATAGGAGCAATCAGATATCCACTGTCTGCAGTAATTTACCATACCCAGGAAGGACAGTAGTTCCTTCTGGGTAGTTGGGGTGACCAGGCCCAATACAGACTGTATGCGTTGTGGACTGACTTTCCTCTCTCCCTGAGTGAGCACAAAACCTAAGTAATCAACATGCTTTTTACACCATTGCATTTTTGTTTTGGACACCTTGTGTCCACATTCACAAAGCCAGTTTAGTAATGAAACACCATCCTCTCGGCAGGCCTCCTCAGTTTGACTACAGAGCAGCAGATCATCTGCTTACTGTAGCAGGACTGAACCATGGTGAGGTTGCCAGGGCCGCAATGTGGCCTGGAGACAACAGGTGCCTCAATAATCTGCACCAGGTAAGTTGTTTACCCTCAAAAGAAAAGGCAAAAAGTAATTGTGTCTGTGAATCTACAGGTATGCTGAAAAAGGCATTCTTCAAATCAATTACAGAGAAGAACGCAGCATCTGCAGGGATTGCAGAAATGAGTGAGTTTACATCTGGAACAATTGGTGCAATTGGGACAATTAACTGATTGATCGCTCTGAGATCCTGTACAAATCTTATACTGCCATCAGCTTTGGCAACAGGGTTCACAGGAGTACAGTATGGTGATACAATATGTCTGAGAATACCCTGTTGTAAGAATTGCTGTATGAGACCTTCTATCTTTTCTGGTGAGAGGGGATACTGCTTTTGATAAACAGGTTGTGAGTCGGGTTTGAGATTGGCCTTATATGGTGTGCATGAGATTAGGCAAGTGTCATATGGACCTTCTGACCAAAGAGCGGGGTTTACTTGAGCTAAGTCAGGCATTGGTGGGTATCCCATTGATTCCCATTGAAGGAGCAGTCTTTTCCAAATCACCATCATATAGGTCAGAACACAAAACACTGGTTGTTGCACCGCTGTCCACTAAAAAGGGAATTTTACTTCCATTTATAATAAGTGGCAGCAGAGGTGAATCTTTCCCTGACTGCGGGGTTGGTTCTGTCTGTCAAAGCGTCTGGAGTTCTGATAGTTATGAGTGAGTGCAGGTTTCTTTACATCAAAACACCCTGCAGCCTCTTTCTCATACAGATGTTTTTTTTAAAAATCTATCGTACTATCAGAAGTCCAGGAAGAGACGCTTTGCTTAACAGAAACTATGACAGAAGGTAGAAGGTTGTTAATGAAGGTGGAAATGAGTAAGCTTTCTGAGTTAAGCAAAGGTAAGCCAGCGTCATCTGTCCAGCAGTCCTTAAACCTTTTCCAAAACTCAGTAACAGACTATGAAGGTTTCTGTTTACAAGCTACAGCGACAGGCAAAGAAGCACGGGTTTTAAAGACTTCCTTCATATGTGTATCAATTTCCTTCCACATATTCTCGATACCTGTCTGTGTGTTGAGGGTGTAGGCAGCGGCACTATTTTGTGCAGCAGGTGTGTGGATGGCAGGGACCTTTGTCCAATCCCATCCATTATAGTGGTCGATTACACCATCTATAATCAGCCTCATGTCTTCTTGTGTATAGCTGCGTCCTTTGCAAGCTTTGCGCAAATAAGATATACAGCCATCGGGGGTAATGGTGGGCTTGGGACAGTGTTTTACTATTATCTAAACTCTGGGTTACTGGTGCGTTAGGGATAGAGCTAGTGGACGCATTTTCTAGCAGTGGAGTTGGAGGCGATCCCATCTGGTGTGAAAGGGTTACTGCTGCTAAGAGATCTGTGTCTTTAAGCGCAGGATATATTGGAATGTAAGGGGGAGGCGAGAGGGTTTTCAAAGATTTACAGGTTCTCACTTCCTCCCTTCTGTGCTGTTGGGAACTGATATTTTTTAATCCTCCTTATAGAAAGGGTAATTACTGCCTTCCCGTGGGAATGGGTCCTGTCCTGCTTTCTCTGTCTACCCTGCTAAATTATCCACCCAGGGATCAATCAAATAATAATCAGAGGTAGAGTTACGGGCCACGTATTCTTTACATGTCTCTTCGGGTAGGGGAGGGGGGTATACAGTTTTCTTACGCTGACCAGAGCCCATAGTAAAAACACAATTTCCAACAACTTTCTATGCATGCATCAGCTAACCAGTTAATTAGTTATTGACAATATCACAATATCATCTGCATAGTACTTTAACAAAACAATTGATAGTAATAATCTGTACGTTTACTCACCACTCGTACAGGGACTTGGAAATGCAGCGTATTGTGATAGGAAGCAAGAAAGTTATAAGGGTATTCAACAGACGTGCACTTACCACCCGTCAAGCTGAATACATGAAACTTATACTCTAATATCTGTTATGGCCATTAATAAGTAGACAATCAAATCGAGGTATAATCTACGTTATGTATAGACTCCCAGGTCTATTTTAAGTATCCCAGATACTAACGTCTATGGAGAATTGCGCTTGGACCCCCGGTCCCTTCTCAGACGTATCTTTAAGTCCCAGACATTAAAGATGTTTGGTCACGTGTTCCCAGAACACTGACACGGATTCAGCTTCAGTGTATGACCGCAATCCCGTCCGGCAAAGACAGACAATAAATTCTCTATCTTACCGTCCGGGGACGACCAACTGAATTCCGGCACGAGCCCTCATTTGTAAGGATTGCTCCTCTATTCCTTAACCCTCGATGTGATAGTCTCCTAGACGTCCGTGAGTGTAAACCTTTTGCTACAGGTAACATGCAAAACACAAGCAGTAAAGATTCACACTGTTTATTGTTTGTTTAACAAAAGTATATAAAAGAAAGGATTTAGGGCGTGTATATCCCAAGTCAATAACTAATTGGACAGAACACAAAAGGGGGCTAACATAACATGATTGGCTAGGAACTGCCGCAGTGGAAGGATGTACATATATGGGCAAGTTTGTACCCAAATAGAAAAAGTTATTCACACGGTATAAAAAGATAACAGACAAGGACAGTAACAAAAATGTGCTGGAACAAACAGTTCTGAAACACAAGCAATTCTATGACATTGAAGCAGAGACGAGCTTTAACCCTTTCACCCCCCTCCCCCTATTCTATGCCTCTCTATGTTTATAGTATTATAGTATACCCCTCCCCCTATTCTATGCCTCTCTATGTTTATTGTATTATAGTATACCCCTCCCCCTCTTCTATGCCTCTCTATGTTTATAGTATTATAGTATACCCTTCCATCCCTATTCTATGCCTCTCCATGTTTATAGTATTATAGTATACCCCCCTCCCTCTATTCTATGCCTCTCTATGTTTATAGTATTATAGTATACCCCTCCACCCCTATTCTATGCCTCTCTATGTTTATAGTATTATAGTATACACCTCCCCCTATTCTATGCCTCTCTATGTTTATAGTATTATAGTATACCCCTCCCCCTATTCTATGCCTCTCCATGTTTATATTATTATAGTATACCCCTCCACCCCTATTCTATGCCTCTCTATGTTTATAGTATTATAGTATACCCCTCAACCCCTATTCTATGCCTCTCCATGGTTATAGTATTATAGTATACCCCCCTCCCCCTATTCTATGCCTCTCCATGTTTATAGTATTATAGTATACCCTCCACCCCTATTCTATGCCTCTCTATTTTTATAGTATTATAGTATACACCTCCCCCTATTCTATGCCTCTCCATGTTTATAGTATTATAGTATACCCCTCCACTCCTCTTCTATGCCTCTCTATGTTTATAGTATTATAGTATACCCCTCCACCCCTATGCTATGCCTCTCTATGTTTATAGTATTATAGTATACCCCCCTCCCCTCTTCTATGCCTCTCTATGTTTATAGTATTATAGTATACCCCCCCTCCCCTATGCCTCTCTATGTTGATAGTATTATAGTATACCCCTGCACCCCTTTTCTATTCCTCTCCATGTTTATATATTATAGTATACCCCTCCACCCCTATTCTATGCCTCTCCATGTTTATAGTATTATAGTATACCCCTCCCCCTATTCTATGCCTCTCTATGTTTATAGTATTATAGTATACCTCCCTCCCCTATTCTATGCCTCTTCATGTTTGTAGTATTATAGTATACCCCCCTCCCCCTATTCTATGCCTCTCTATGTTTATAGTATTATAGTATACCCCCCTCCCCTATTCTATGCCTCTCCATGTTTATAGTATTATAGTATGCCCCCCCTCCCCTCTTCTATGCCTCTCTATGTTTATAGTATTATAGTATACCCTCCCCCTATTCTATGCCTCTCTATGTTTATAGTATTATAGTATACCCCTCCCCCTATTCTATGCCTCTCTATGTTTATAGTATTATAGTATACCCCTCCACCCCTATTCTATGCCTCTCTATGTTTATAGTATTATAGTATACCCCTCCCCCTATTCTATGCCTCTCTATGTTTATAGTATTATAGTATACCCCCCCCCTTCTATACCTTTCCATGTTTATAGTATTATAGTATAACCCCCCCCTCCCCTCTTCTATGCCTCTCTATGTTTATAGTATTATAGTATACACCCCCTCCCCTCTTCTATGCCTCTCTATGTTTATAGTATTATAGTATACCCCTGCACCCCTTTTCTTTTCCTCTCCATGTTTATATATTATAGTATACCCCTCCACCCCTATTCTATGCCTCTCTATGTTTATAGTATTATAGTATACCCCTCCACCCCTATTCTATGCCTCTCCATGTTTATAGTATTATAGTATACCCCTCTCCCCTATTCTATTCCTCTCCATGTTTATATATTATAGTATACCCCTCCACCCCTATTCTATGCCTCTCCATGTTTATAGTATTATAGTATACCCCCCTCCCCTATTCTATGCCTCTCCATGTTTATAGTATTATAGTATACCCCTCCCCCTATTCTATTCCTCTCCATGTTTATATATTACTAGGTGCTTCATCGCGCCCTACGGGCGCTCTTCACACCGTCGCAAGGGGCTACGCCCCCTTAACCCTTGCATGCCTTTCTGGGGTTTAATATTTGTATTATATGGAGTATTACCTGCATTCCTTTGTTAGTGGTTAAATATTGCACAATGAAAGGGCGTGCGATGGTGAAGGAGGCGCAGCCCCTTGCGACGGCGTGAACAGCACCTGCAGGGCACGATGTACAGAATGTAGCGGGTGCGGGGGGGACTGTGGATGGTGTCTGTAGATGCTGCGGGTGGAGGGGAGGCAGAAGTGGGGGTGGGGCCCGGATGGGGAAGGTTCGGGAGGTGCTGCGCGTGGGGGAGGGGCAGAGGAGTGGGGGATGCAGATGGGGGAGGGTCCGGAGGCACTGAAGGTGGGGGAGGGGCAGGGGTGCCACGGGTGGGAGAGGGGCAGGTGTGGGGATGTTGTGGATGGATGAAGGGTTCTGGAGGTGCTGTGGGATGGGAAGGGACGGGAGTGCCGGGGGTGGGGTAGGGGACCGCAGGCACCATGGGTAGGGTAGGGGCAGGTACGGGTGTTGCGGCGGATGGGAAAGGAGGTCCGGAGGTGCTGCAGGTGGTGGAGGGGCAGGTGCGGGGGTGCCATTGGTGGGGGAGGGGTGGGTGAGGGGGGGACCGCTGATGGAGGAGGGTGTCTGCATATGCTGCGGGTGGAGGGGGGCAGGTGTGGGGGGAGACATATAAGGGGGTGAATGGTGGAAGGGGCCTGGAGGTGCTGTGGGTGGTGAAGGAGTGGAGGAGTAGGAGCCACGGGTGGTGTAGGGGGTCTGGAGGCACAGCATGTGGGGGAGGGGTGGAGTGCCGCATGTGGTGGAGGGGAAGGTGCGGAGGTGTGGTGCATTGGAGAAAGGTCTGGAGGCGCTGCGGGTACTGTATATGCCATAAAAGGTAGTTGGAGGGTATGCAGTAACAGGGCCAGGACAGGGGTGACAGGGTCAGTACAGGGTTGACGGGGTCAGGACAGGGGTGACAGGGTCAGAACAGGGGTGACGGGGCCAGGACAGGGGTGAAGGGGCCAGGACAGGGGTGACGGGGCCAGGACAGAAATGATAGGGACAGGATAAGGGTGACAGGGCCAGGATAAGGGTGAAAGGGCCAGGATAAGGGTGGCAGGGCAAGGCCAGGGGTGACAGGGACATGACAGAACACAGGGCACGGGAGAGATTGGTATTAGGGACAAAACAGTGGTGACAGACAGATGTGTCTTACCGGAGTCACTGCTGCTGGCTGCTGCTGTTCCACTCCAACCTGTTGGGATCTGCTGCTGCTGGAGACTTGGCATGGCTGACTCTCTCAGGCTGGATTCCTGCTTCCTCTGCCCGTCCGCATCCCTCCCCCCCTCCTCAGTCACACACCGCAGACCTCGTGCAGCTGCCGGGCACTGTGGTAAGGTGAGACTGGAAATGACTGGTTAGCCCCCAGGAGACGCTGGGGCTGGAGGGAGGAGGGGGTCATAGCATACACGTGGCGCAGACCTCACGGCTTCCGGGCACTGTGGTAAGGGGAGAAAGGGGAGTGACTGGTTAGCTCCCAGGAGACGCTGCGGCTGGAGGGAGGAGGGGGTCAGAGCCTGCAAGCAGCTCGGATTTCTGTAGCGCTACCCGCCAGCTAAAGTGTGTGAAGGAGCTGGGCGCACCTCACTGCGGGTGGCAGCGCTGCAGCTAGCGGTGGGGTTGCCGGGGCTGGAGATAACAGAGGCAGTATGGAACCTGCACAGCGGCAGGTGCCCCACTAAACTGCAGCTAAGAAGCGTGGAGTGTGCTAGAAAGTGACGCTCCTCCGCACCAGAGAGACCCTGCTGAGTATGCCGATGTGGGGGGTCAAGCACACAGTGAGCCGGTGCCCGTCTGTCTGTATGACATACCCCCTCACACGCCCCCATGCCTCCCAAATGTCCCGATTTTCGCGGGACAGTCCCATTTTTTGGGGTCTGTCCCGCTGTCCCACCCGCGGGTCGCAGCGTCCGGCGGTGGGGGTGGGGGAGCAGTTGGAAAGCTCCTGTACTCGCTGTTCTGCTTAGCAGAGCAGCGGTGAATAGTGGAGACAGAGGGAGAGGGGGCATCAGGGGGTACGGATTAATGGGGGGGTTCCAGCAGCAGAGCCGGATTAAGGTGGGGGGGGGGCAGGGGATACGTACCGTTGGCCCCACAGTTTTAGGGGGCCCCCCGGCTGGAGTAGCTCTGTTCCAGCTCAGAAGCTCCCCCCCCGTCCTGCCAGCAACAGCGGCAGCATTGTACTACAGTCAGCACACGCTGCTGCATATTGGCAGGTCTGTGGTGTTACAGGGAGGCGGCAGTCTCCCTGCTTTCTTCTGCCTGTGCGGGTGTGTAGGGGGGAGCGACCACCTCCTCTGGATTTAGCCCTAGCTGAGGGGCCAAAATCCCATAAAAAAAATAAAAATAAAAATAAAAATATAAATTTGCATAAGGGGGCGTGGCCACGCGGGCGCGATTAGGCCACGCCCCTAACCCACAGCAGGCACAGCAATGAGATAGGGCTCCCCTGTCACAAGTGCCCTGGGCCCCCTGGACTCATAATCAGCCCCTGGGAGCATGCCAGCAGCTCACAGAGCGCTGGGCATGCCCCCTCACTGACGAAAACGGGGCCCTCCCGCGAAGCCACGCCCCCTTTTCGCCGAGTGTGTTTCCCTCCTTCTGCCTGGATAAAGCTCCTGCAGAAAGCTGGGAGGTATGCACCCCTGCCTGTGCCATGCCCAATGCCCATGCTATCTGCTTCTGCTCCTAGTCTCCTGTAGATTTGGCCAGATCTCTGTGACTCATTTGACTAACTCCGCCCACTGTTGTAACTCCGCCCAGCATTAGCAAATGAATCACAAGGTCACAGAATAGGGCTATTATATAGGAGATAGTATACCCCTCCACCCCTATTCTATGCCTCTCTATGTTTATAGTATTATAGTATACCCCTCCCCCTATTCTATGCCTCTCTATGTTTATAGTATTATAGTATACCCCTCCCCCTATTCTATGCCTCTCTATGTTTATAGAATTATAGTATACCCCTCCCCCTATTCTATGCCTCTCTATGTTTATAGTATTATAGTATACCCCTCCACCTATTCTATGCCTCTCTATGTTTATAGTGTTATAGTATACCCCTCCCCCCCTATTCTATGCCTCTCTACGTTTATAGTATTATAGTATACCCCCCTCCCCCTATTCTATGCCTCTCTATGTTTATAGTATTATAGTATACCCCTCCCCCCCTATTCTATGCCTCTCTACGTTTATAGTATTATAGTGTACCCCTCCACCCCTATTCTATGCCTCTCTATGTTTATAGTATTATAGTATACCCCTCCCCCTATTCTATGCCTCTCTATGTTTATAGTATTATAGTATACCCCTCCCCCTATTCTATGCCTCTCTATGTTTATAGTATTATAGTATACCCCTCCCCCTATTCTATGCCTCTCCATGTTTATAGTATTATAGTATACCCCTCCCCGATTCTATGCCTCTCTATGTTTATAGTATTATAGTATAGCCCCCTCCCACTATTCTATGCCTCTCCATGTTTATAGTATTATAGTGTACCCCCCCTCCCCTCTTCTATGCCTCTCTATGTTTATAGTATTATAGTATACCCCTCCCCCTATTCTATGCCTCTCTATGTTTATAGTATTATAGTATACCCCTCCACCCCTATTCTATGCCTCTCCATGTTTATAGAATTATAGTATACCCCTCCCCCTATTCTATGCCTATCCATGTTTATAGTATTATAGTATACCTCTCCAACCCTATTCTATGCCTCTCGATGTTTATAGTATTATAGTATACCCCTCCCCCTATTCTATGCCTCTCTATGTTTATAGTATTATAGTATACCCCTCCCCCTATTCTATGCCTCTCCATGTTTATAGTATTATAGTATACCCCCTCTCCCCCTATTCTATGCCTCTCTATGTTTATAGTATTATAGTATACCCCTCCACCCCTATTCTATGCCTCTCCATGTTTATAGTATTATAGTATACCCCTCCCCCCTATTCTATGCCTCTCTATGTTTATAGTATTATAGTATACCCCCCTCCCCCTATTCTATGCCTCTCTATGTTTATAGTATTATAGTGTACCCCTCCACCCCTATTCTATGCCTCTCTATGTTTATATATTATAGTATACCCCTCCTCCCCTATTCTATGCCTCTCTATGTTTATAGTATTATAGTATACCCCTCCCCCTATTCTATGCCTCTCTGTGTTTATAGTATAGTATACCCCTCCCCCTATTCTATGCCTCTCTATGTTTATAGTATTATAGTATTCCCCTCCCCTATTCTATGCCTCTTCATGTTTATAGTATTATAGTATACCCCTCCACCCCTATTCTATGCCTCTCTATGTTTATAGTATTATAGTATACCCCCCCTCCCTCTATTCTATGCCTCTCTATGTTTATAGTATTATAGTATACCCCTCCACCCCTATTCTATGCCTCTCTATGTTTATAGTATTATAGTATACCCCTCCCTCTATTCTATGCCTCTCCATGTTTATAGTATTATAGTATACCCCCCTCCCCCTATTCTATGCCTCTCTATGTTTATAGTATTATAGTATACCCCTCCCCCTATTCTATGCCTCTCCATGTTTATAGTATAGTATACCCCCCTCCCCCTATTCTATGCCTCTCTATGTTTATAGTATTATAGTATACCCCTCCCCCTATTCTATGCCTCTCTATGTTTATAGTATTATAGTATACCCCTCCCCCTATTCTATGCCTCTCTATGTTTATAGAATTATAGTATACCCCTCCCCCTATTCTATGCCTCTCTATGTTTATAGTATTATAGTATACCCCTCCACCTATTCTATGCCTCTCTATGTTTATAGTGTTATAGTATACCCCTCCCCCCCTATTCTATGCCTCTCTACGTTTATAGTATTATAGTATACCCCCCTCCCCCTATTCTATGCCTCTCTATGTTTATAGTATTATAGTATACCCCTCCCCCCCTATTCTATGCCTCTCTACGTTTATAGTATTATAGTGTACCCCTCCACCCCTATTCTATGCCTCTCTATGTTTATAGTATTATAGTATACCCCTCCCCCTATTCTATGCCTCTCTATGTTTATAGTATTATAGTATACCCCTCCCCCTATTCTATGCCTCTCTATGTTTATAGTATTATAGTATACCCCTCCCCCTATTCTATGCCTCTCCATGTTTATAGTATTATAGTATACCCCTCCCCCGATTCTATGCCTCTCTATGTTTATAGTATTATAGTATAGCCCCCTCCCACTATTCTATGCCTCTCCATGTTTATAGTATTATAGTGTATCCCCCCTCCCCTCTTCTATGCCTCTCTATGTTTATAGTATTATAGTATACCCCTCCCCCTATTCTATGCCTCTCTATGTTTATAGTATTATAGTATACCCCTCCACCCCTATTCTATGCCTCTCCATGTTTATAGAATTATAGTATACCCCTCCCCCTATTCTATGCCTATCCATGTTTATAGTATTATAGTATACCTCTCCAACCCTATTCTATGCCTCTCGATGTTTATAGTATTATAGTATACCCCTCCCCCTATTCTATGCCTCTCTATGTTTATAGTATTATAGTATACCCCTCCCCCTATTCTATGCCTCTCCATGTTTATAGTATTATAGTATACCCCCTCTCCCCCTATTCTATGCCTCTCTATGTTTATAGTATTATAGTATACCCCTCCACCCCTATTCTATGCCTCTCCATGTTTATAGTATTATAGTATACCCCTCCCCCCTATTCTATGCCTCTCTATGTTTATAGTATTATAGTATACCCCCCTCCCCCTATTCTATGCCTCTCTATGTTTATAGTATTATAGTGTACCCCTCAACCCCTATTCTATGCCTCTCTATGTTTATATATTATAGTATACCCCTCCTCCCCTATTCTATGCCTCTCTATGTTTATAGTATTATAGTATACCCCTCCCCCTATTCTATGCCTCTCTGTGTTTATAGTATTATAGTATACCCCTCCCCCTATTCTATGCCTCTCTATGTTTATAGTATTATAGTATTCCCCTCCCCTATTCTATGCCTCTTCATGTTTATAGTATTATAGTATACCCCTCCACCCCTATTCTATGCCTCTCTATGTTTATAGTATTATAGTATTCCCCCACCCCTATTCTATGCCTCTCTATGTTTATAGTATTATAGTATACCCCTCCACCCCTATTCTATGCCTCTCTATGTTTATAGTATTATAGTATACCCCTCCCTCTATTCTATGCCTCTCCATGTTTATAGTATTATAGTATACCCCCCTCCCCCTATTCTATGCCTCTCTATGTTTATAGTATTATAGTATACCCCTCCCCCTATTCTATGCCTCTCCATGTTTATAGTATAGTATACCCCCCTCCCCCTATTCTATGCCTCTCTATGTTTATAGTATTATAGTATACCCCTCCCCATATTCTATGCCTCTCTGTTTATTGTATTATAGTATACCCCTCCCCCTCTTCTATGCCTCTCTATGTTTATAGTATTATAGTATACCCCCCTCCCCTATTCTATGCCTCTCTATGTTTATAGTATTATAGTATACCCCTCCACCCCTATTCTATGCCTCTCTATGTTTATAGTATTATAGTATACACCTCCCCCTATTCTATGCCTCTCTATGTTTATAGTATTATAGTATACCCCTCCCCCTATTCTATGCCTCTCCATGTTTATATTATTATAGTATACCCCTCCACCCCTATTCTATGCCTCTCTATGTTTATAGTATTATAGTATACCCCTCCACCCCTATTCTATGCCTATCCATGTTTATAGTATTATAGTATACCCCCCTCCCCCTATTCTATGTCTCTCTATGTTTATAGTATTATAGTATACACCTCCCCCTATTCTATGCCTCTCCATGTTTATAGTATTATAGTATACCCCTCCACCCCTATTCTATGCCTCTCTATGTTTATAGTATTATAGTATACACCTCCCCCTATTCTATGCCTCACCATGTTTATAGTATTATAGTATACCCCTCCCCCTATTCTATGCCTCTCTATGTTTATAGTGTTATAGTATACCCCCCTCCCCCTCTTCTATGCCTCTCTATGTTTATAGTATTATAGTATACCCCTCCACCCCTATTCTATGCCTATCCATGTTTATAGTATTATAGTATACCCCCCTCACCCTATTCTATGTCTCTCTATGTTTATAGTATTATAGTATACCCCCTCTCCCCCTATTCTATGCCTCTCTATGTTTATAGTATTATAGTATACCCCTACACCCCTATTCTATGCCTCTCCATGTTTATAGTATAGTATACCCCTCCCCCTATTCTATGCCTCTCCATGTTTATAGTATTATAGTATACCCCATCCACCCCTATTCTATGCCTCTCTATGTTTATAGTATTATAGTATACCCCTACACCCCTATTCTATGCCTCTCCATGTTTATAGTATAGTATACCCCTCCCCCTATTCTATGCCTCTCTATGTTTATAGTATTATAGTATACCCCTCCCCCTATTCTATGCCTCTCTATGTTTAAAGTATTATAGTATATCCCCCCTCCCCCTATTCTATGCCTCTCCATGTTTATAGTATTATAGTATACCCCTCCACCCCTATTCTATGCCTCTCCATGTTTATAGTATTATAGTATACCCCCCTCCCCCTATTCTATGCCTCTCTATGTTTATAGTATTATAGTATACCCCTCCACCCCTATTCTATGCCTCTCTATGTTTATAGTATTATAGTATACACCTCCCCCTATTCTATGCCTCACCATGTTTATAGTATTATAGTATACCCCTCCCCCTATTCTATGCCTCTCTATGTTTATAGTGTTATAGTATACCCCCCCTCCCCCTCTTCTATGCCTCTCTATGTTTATAGTATTATAGTATACCCCTCCACCCCTATTCTATGCCTATCCATGTTTATAGTATTATAGTATACCCCCCTCCCCCTATTCTATGTCTCTCTATGTTTATAGTATTATAGTATACACCTCCCCCTATTCTATGCCTCTCTATGTTTATAGTATTATAGTATACCCCTCCCCCTATTCTATGCCTCTCTATGTTTATATTATTATAGTATACCCCCCTCCCCCTATTCTATGCCTCTCCATGTTTATAGTATTATAGTATACCCCATCCACCCCTATTCTATGTAGAGATGAGCGGGTTCGGTTTCTCTGAATCCGAACCCGCACGAACTTCACTTTTTTTTTCACGGGTCCGAGCGACACGGATCTTCCCGCCTTGCTCGGTTAACCCGAGCGCGCCCGAACGTCATCATGACGCTGTCGGATTCTCGCGAGACTCGGATTCTATATAAGGAGCCGCGCGTCGCCGCCATTTTCACTCGTGCATTGAGATTGATAGGGAGAGGACGTGTCTGGCGTCCTCTCCATTAGAATAGAGATAGATAGATTAGATAGAGAGAGAGAGATTGTGCAGAGTCGCAGACAGAGTTAGTTTACCACAGTCAGTGACCAGTGCAGTTGCTAACTTTTATTTAATATAATATATCCGTTCACTTCTCTCTGCTATATCCGTTCTCTGCCTGAAAAAAAAAACGATACACAGCACAGTCAGTCACACAGTGTGACTCAGTCTGTGTGCACTCAGCTCAGCCCAGTGTGCTGCAGTCATCAATGTATAAATTAAAAGCTTATAATTAATTGTGGGGGAGACTGGGGAGCACTGCAGGTTGTTAGCAGGAGCCAGGAGTACAATTATATTAATTAACAGTGCACACTTTTGCTGCAGGAGTGGTGACCAGTGCCTGACCACCAGTATAGTATTGTTGTATACTACTAATATCTCTTTAAATATCAACCAGTCTATATTAGCAGCAGACACAGTACAGTGCGGTAGTTCACGGCTGTGGCTACCTCTGTGTCGGCACACGGCAGGCAGTCCGTCCGACCAGAATTGTATTATTTATTAATACACCTACCACCTAACCGTGGTTTTTTTTTCATTCTTTATACCGTCATAGTGTCATCCTAATTGTTACGAGTATACTACTATCTCTTTATCAACCAGTGTACAGTGCGGTAGTTCACGGCTGTGGCTACCTCTGTGTCGGCACACGGCAGGCAGTCCGTCCGACCAGAATTGTATTATACACCTACCACCTAACCGTGGTTTTTTTTTCATTCTTTATACCGTCATAGTGACTGTCATCCTAATTGTTACGAGTATACTACTATCTCTTTATCAACCAGTGTACAGTGCGGTAGTTCACGGCTGTGGCTACCTCTGTGTCGGCACACGGCAGGCAGTCCGTCCGACCAGAATTGTATTATACACCTACCACCTAACCGTGGTTTTTTTTTCATTCTTTATATACCGTCATAGTGTCATCCTAATTGTTACGAGTATACTACTATCTCTTTATCAACCAGTGTACAGTGCGGTAGTTCACGGCTGTGGCTACCTCTGTGTCGGCACACGGCAGGCAGTCCGTCCGACCAGAATTGTATTATACACCTACCACCTAACCGTGGTTTTTTTTTCATTCTTTATACCGTCATAGTGTCATCCTAATTGTTACGAGTATACTACTATCTCTTTATCAACCAGTGTACAGTGCGGTAGTTCACGGCTGTGGCTACCTCTGTGTCGGCACACGGCAGGCAGTCCGTCCGACCAGAATTGTATTATACACCTACCACCTAACCGTGGTTTTTTTTTCATTCTTTATACCGTCATAGTGTCATCCTAATTGTTACGAGTATACTACTATCTCTTTATCAACCAGTGTACAGTGCGGTAGTTCACGGCTGTGGCTACCTCTGTGTCGGCACACGGCAGGCAGTCCGTCCGACCAGAATTGTATTATACACCTACCACCTAACCGTGGTTTTTTTTTCATTCTTTATACCGTCATAGTGACTGTCATCCTAATTGTTACGAGTATACTACTATCTCTTTATCAACCAGTGTACAGTGCGGTAGTTCACGGCTGTGGCTACCTCTGTGTCGGCACACGGCAGGCAGTCCGTCCGACCAGAATTGTATTATACACCTACCACCTAACCGTGGTTTTTTTTTCATTCTTTATATACCGTCATAGTGTCATCCTAATTGTTACGAGTATACTACTATCTCTTTATCAACCAGTGTACAGTGCGGTAGTTCACGGCTGTGGCTACCTCTGTGTCGGCACACGGCAGGCAGTCCGTCCGACCAGAATTGTATTATACACCTACCACCTAACCGTGGTTTTTTTTTCATTCTTTATACCGTCATAGTGACTGTCATCCTAATTGTTACGAGTATACTACTATCTCTTTATCAACCAGTGTACAGTGCGGTAGTTCACGGCTGTGGCTACCTCTGTGTCGGCACACGGCAGGCAGTCCGTCCGACCAGAATTGTATTATACACCTACCACCTAACCGTGGTTTTTTTTTCATTCTTTATACCGTCATAGTGACTGTCATCCTAATTGTTACGAGTATACTACTATCTCTTTATCAACCAGTGTACAGTGCGGTAGTTCACGGCTGTGGCTACCTCTGTGTCGGCACACGGCAGGCAGTCCGTCCGACCAGAATTGTATTATACACCTACCACCTAACCGTGGTTTTTTTTTCATTCTTTATACCGTCATAGTGACTGTCATCCTAATTGTTACGAGTATACTACTATCTCTTTATCAACCAGTGTACAGTGCGGTAGTTCACGGCTGTGGCTACCTCTGTGTCGGCACACGGCAGGCAGTCCGTCCGACCAGAATTGTATTATACACCTACCACCTAACCGTGGTTTTTTTTTCATTCTTTATACCGTCATAGTGACTGTCATCCTAATTGTTACGAGTATACTACTATCTCTTTATCAACCAGTGTACAGTGCGGTAGTTCACGGCTGTGGCTACCTCTGTGTCGGCACACGGCAGGCAGTCCGTCCGACCAGAATTGTATTATACACCTACCACCTAACCGTGGTTTTTTTTTCATTCTTTATACCGTCATAGTGACTGTCATCCTAATTGTTACGAGTATACTACTATCTCTTTATCAACCAGTGTACAGTGCGGTAGTTCACGGCTGTGGCTACCTCTGTGTCGGCACACGGCAGGCAGTCCGTCCGACCAGAATTGTATTATACACCTACCACCTAACCGTGGTTTTTTTTTCATTCTTTATATACCGTCATAGTGTCATCCTAATTGTTACGAGTATACTACTATCTCTTTATCAACCAGTGTACAGTGCGGTAGTTCACGGCTGTGGCTACCTCTGTGTCGGCACACGGCAGGCAGTCCGTCCGACCAGAATTGTATTATACACCTACCACCTAACCGTGGTTTTTTTTTCATTCTTTATACCGTCATAGTGACTGTCATCCTAATTGTTACGAGTATACTACTATCTCTTTATCAACCAGTGTACAGTGCGGTAGTTCACGGCTGTGGCTACCTCTGTGTCGGCACACGGCAGGCAGTCCGTCCGACCAGAATTGTATTATACACCTACCACCTAACCGTGGTTTTTTTTTCATTCTTTATACCGTCATAGTGACTGTCATCCTAATTGTTACGAGTATACTACTATCTCTTTATCAACCAGTGTACAGTGCGGTAGTTCACGGCTGTGGCTACCTCTGTGTCGGCACACGGCAGGCAGTCCGTCCGACCAGAATTGTATTATACACCTACCACCTAACCGTGGTTTTTTTTTCATTCTTTATACCGTCATAGTGACTGTCATCCTAATTGTTACGAGTATACTACTATCTCTTTATCAACCAGTGTACAGTGCGGTAGTTCACGGCTGTGGCTACCTCTGTGTCGGCACACGGCAGGCAGTCCGTCCGACCAGAATTGTATTATACACCTACCACCTAACCGTGGTTTTTTTTTCATTCTTTATACCGTCATAGTGACTGTCATCCTAATTGTTACGAGTATACTACTATCTCTTTATCAACCAGTGTACAGTGCGGTAGTTCACGGCTGTGGCTACCTCTGTGTCGGCACACGGCAGGCAGTCCGTCCGACCAGAATTGTATTATACACCTACCACCTAACCGTGGTTTTTTTTTCATTCTTTATATACCGTCATAGTGTCATCCTAATTGTTACGAGTATACTACTATCTCTTTATCAACCAGTGTACAGTGCGGTAGTTCACGGCTGTGGCTACCTCTGTGTCGGCACACGGCAGGCAGTCCGTCCGACCAGAATTGTATTATACACCTACCACCTAACCGTGGTTTTTTTTTCATTCTTTATACCGTCATAGTGACTGTCATCCTAATTGTTACGAGTATACTACTATCTCTTTATCAACCAGTGTACAGTGCGGTAGTTCACGGCTGTGGCTACCTCTGTGTCGGCACACGGCAGGCAGTCCGTCCGACCAGAATTGTATTATACACCTACCACCTAACCGTGGTTTTTTTTTCATTCTTTATACCGTCATAGTGACTGTCATCCTAATTGTTACGAGTATACTACTATCTCTTTATCAACCAGTGTACAGTGCAGTAGTTCACGGCTGTGGCTACCTCTGTGTCGGCACACGGCAGGCAGTCCGTCCGACCAGAATTGTATTATACACCTACCACCTAACCGTGGTTTTTTTTTCATTCTTTATACCGTCATAGTGACTGTCATCCTAATTGTTACGAGTATACTACTATCTCTTTATCAACCAGTGTACAGTGCGGTAGTTCACGGCTGTGGCTACCTCTGTGTCGGCACACGGCAGGCAGTCCGTCCGACCAGAATTGTATTATACACCTACCACCTAACCGTGGTTTTTTTTTCATTCTTTATACCGTCATAGTGACTGTCATCCTAATTGTTACGAGTATACTACTATCTCTTTATCAACCAGTGTACAGTGCGGTAGTTCACGGCTGTGGCTACCTCTGTGTCGGCACACGGCAGGCAGTCCGTCCGACCAGAATTGTATTATACACCTACCACCTAACCGTGTTTTTTTTTTCATTCTTTATACCGTCATAGTGACTGTCATCCTAATTGTTACGAGTATACTACTATCTCTTTATCAACCAGTGTACAGTGCGGTAGTTCACGGCTGTGGCTACCTCTGTGTCGGCACACGGCAGGCAGTCCGTCCGACCAGAATTGTATTATACACCTACCACCTAACCGTGGTTTTTTTTTCATTCTTTATACCGTCATAGTGACTGTCATCCTAATTGTTACGAGTATACTACTATCTCTTTATCAACCAGTGTACAGTGCGGTAGTTCACGGCTGTGGCTACCTCTGTGTCGGCACACGGCAGGCAGTCCGTCCGACCAGAATTGTATTATACACCTACCACCTAACCGTGGTTTTTTTTTCATTCTTTATACCGTCATAGTGACTGTCATCCTAATTGTTACGAGTATACTACTATCTCTTTATCAACCAGTGTACAGTGCGGTAGTTCACGGCTGTGGCTACCTCTGTGTCGGCACACGGCAGGCAGTCCGTCCGACCAGAATTGTATTATACACCTACCACCTAACCGTGGTTTTTTTTTCATTCTTTATACCGTCATAGTGACTGTCATCCTAATTGTTACGAGTATACTACTATCTCTTTATCAACCAGTGTACAGTGCGGTAGTTCACGGCTGTGGCTACCTCTGTGTCGGCACACGGCAGGCAGTCCGTCCGACCAGAATTGTATTATACACCTACCACCTAACCGTGGTTTTTTTTTCATTCTTTATATACCGTCATAGTGTCATCCTAATTGTTACGAGTATACTACTATCTCTTTATCAACCAGTGTACAGTGCGGTAGTTCACGGCTGTGGCTACCTCTGTGTCGGCACACGGCAGGCAGTCCGTCCGACCAGAATTGTATTATACACCTACCACCTAACCGTGGTTTTTTTTTCATTCTTTATACCGTCATAGTGTCATCCTAATTGTTACGAGTATACTACTATCTCTTTATCAACCAGTGTACAGTGCGGTAGTTCACGGCTGTGGCTACCTCTGTGTCGGCACACGGCAGGCAGTCCGTCCGACCAGATCAGTCCGTCCGTACACATTTTCCGGATCACCTAGCTGGTGCACAGGTGTAGTCATTACTAATTAAGATGTGCTGCATTATTCATTCCTAACTGACAATTCTACAGGTCTCCAGGAGGCCTGGAAAACATGAACTGTTGGTAGATCTTGAGGACCGGTTTGGCCAGCCCTGTTATATACAGTGCGGTTTTTTTATACCGTGGTTTTTTTATACCGTGGTTTTTTTATACCGTGGTTTTTTTATACCGTGGTTTTTTTATACCGTGGTTTTTTTTATACCGTGGTTTTTTTATACCGTGGTTTTTTTATACCACCTAACCGTGGCAGTCCGTCCATAATTGTATATATAGTATACTAGTATCCAATCCATCCATCTCCATTGTTTACCTCAGGTGCCTTTTAGTTCTGCCTATAAAATATGGAGAACAAAAAAGTTGAGGTTCCAAAATTAGGGAAAGATCAAGATCCACTTCCACCTCGTGCTGAAGCTGCTGCCACTAGTCATGGCCGAGACGATGAAATGCCAGCAACGTCGTCTGCCAAGACCGATGCCCAATGTCATAGTACAGAGCATGTCAAATCCAAAACACCAAATATCAGAAAAAAAAGGACTCCAAAACATAAAATAAAATCGTCGGAGGAGAAGCGTAAACTTGCCAATATGCCATTTACCACACGGAGTGGCAAGGAACGGCTGAGGCCCTGGCCTATGTTCATGGCTAGTGGTTCAGCTTCACATGAGGATGGAAGCACTCATTCTCTCGCTAGAAAAATGAAACGACTCAAGCTGGCAAAAGCACAGCAAAGAACTGTGCGTTCTTCGAAATCCCAAATCCACAAGGAGAGTCCAATTGTGTCGGTTGCGATGCCTGACCTTCCCAACACTGGACGTGAAGAGCATGCGCCTTCCACCATTTGCACGCCCCCTGCAAGTGCTGGAAGGAGCAGCCGCAGTCCAGTTCCTGATAGTGAGATTGAAGATGTCAGTGTTGAAGTCCACCAGGATGAGGAGGATATGGGTGTTGCTGGCGCTGGGGAGGAAATTGACCAGGAGGATTCTGATGGTGAGGTGGTTTGTTTAAGTCAGGCACCCGGGGAGACACCTGTTGTCCGTGGGAGGAATATGGCCCTTGACATGCCAGGTGAAAATACCAAAAAAATCAGCTCTTCGGTGTGGAGGTATTTCACCAGAAATGCGGACAACAGGTGTCAAGCCGTGTGTTCCCTTTGTCAAGCTGTAATAAGTAGGGGTAAGGACGTTAACCACCTCGGAACATCCTCCCTTATACGTCACCTGCAGCGCATTCATAATAAGTCAGTGACAAGTTCAAAAACTTTGGGTGACAGCGGAAGCACTCCACTGACCAGTAAATCCCTTCCTCTTGTAACCAAGCTCACGCAAACCACCCCACCAACTCCCTCAGTGTCAATTTCCTCCTTCCCCAGGAATGCCAATAGTCCTGCAGGCCATGTCACTGGCAATTCTGACGATTCCTCTCCTGCCTGGGATTCCTCCGATGCATCCTTGCGTGTAACGCCTACTGCTGCTGGCGCTGCTGTTGTTGCTGCTGGGAGTCGATGGTCATCCCAGAGGGGAAGTCGTAAGACCACTTTTACTACTTCCACCAAGCAATTGACTGTCCAACAGTCATTTGCGAGGAAGATTAAATATCACAGCAGTCATCCTACTGCAAAGCGGATAACTGAGGCCTTGACAGCCTGGGTGGTGAGAAACGTGGTTCCGGTATCCATCATTACTGCAGAGCCAACTAGAGACTTGTTGGAGGTACTGTGTCCCCGGTACCAAATACCATCTAGGTTCCATTTCTCTAGGGTTGCGATACCGAAAATGTACACAGACCTCAGAAAAAGAGTCACCAGTGTCCTAAAAAATGCAGCTGTACCCAATGTCCACTTAACCACGGACATGTGGACAAGTGGAGCAGGGCAGGGTCAGGACTATATGACTGTGACAGCCCACTGGGTAGATGTATGGACTCCCGCCGCAAGAACAGCAGCGGCGGCACCAGTAGCAGCATCTCGCAAACGCCAACTCGTTCCTAGGCAGGCTACGCTTTGTATCACCGGTTTCCAGAATACGCACACAGCTGAAAACCTCTTACGGCAACTGAGGAAGATCATCGCGGAATGGCTTACCCCAATTGGACTCTCCTGTGGATTTGTGGCATCGGACAACGCCAGCAATATTGTGCGTGCATTACATCTGGGCAAATTCCAGCACGTCCCATGTTTTGCACATACCTTGAATTTGGTGGTGCAGAATTTTTTAAAAAACGACAGGGGCGTGCAAGAGATGCTGGCGGTGGCCAGAAAAATTGCGGGACACTTTCGGCGTACAGGCAGCACGTACAGAAGACTGGAGCACCACCAAAAACGCCTGAACCTGCCCTGCCATCATCTGAAGCAGGAGGTGGTAACGAGGTGGAATTCAACCCTCTATATGCTTCAGAGGTTGGAGGAGCAGCAAAAGGCCATTCAAGCCTATACAACTGACCACGATATAGGAGGTGGAATGCACCTGTCTCAAGCGCAGTGGAGAATGATTTCAACGTTGTGCAAGGTTCTGATGCCCTTTGAACTTGCCACACGTGAAGTCAGTTCAGACACTGCCAGCCTGAGTCAGGTCATTCCCCTCATCAGGCTTTTGCAGAAGAAGCTGGAGACATTGAAGGAGGAGCTAAGACAGAGCGATTCCGCTAGGCATGTGGGACTTGTGGATGGAGCCCTTAATTCGCTTAACAAGGATTCACGGGTGGTCAATCTGTTGAAATCAGAGCACTACATTTTGGCCACCGTGCTCGATCCTAGATTTAAAACCTACCTTGGATCTCTCTTTCCGGCGCACACAAGTCTGCTGGGTTTCAAAGACCTGCTGGTGAGAAAATTGTCAAGTCAAGCGGAACGCGACCTGTCAACATCTCCTCCTTCACATTCTCCCGCAACTGGGGGTGCGAGGAAAAGGCTCAGAATTCCGAGCCCACCCGCTGGCGGTGATGCAGGGCAGTCTGGAGCGACTGCTGATGCTGACATCTGGTCCGGACTGAAGGACCTGACAACCATTACGGACATGTCGTCTACTGTCACTGCATATGATTCTATCACCATTGATAGAATGGTGGAGGATTATATGAGTGACCGCATCCAAGTAGGCACGTCACACAGTCCGTACTTATACTGGCAGGAAAAAGAGGCAATTTGGAGGCCCTTGCACAAACTGGCTTTATTCTACCTAAGTTGCCCTCCCACAAGTGTGTACTCCGAAAGAGTGTTTAGTGCCGCCGCTCACCTTGTCAGCAATCGGCGTACGAGGTTACATCCAGAAAATGTGGAGAAGATGATGTTCATTAAAATGAATTATAATCAATTCCTCCGCGGAGACATTGACCAGCAGCAATTGCCTCCACAAAGTACACAGGGAGCTGACATGGTGGATTCCAGTGGGGACGAATTGATAATCTGTGAGGAGGGGGATGTACACGGTGATATATCGGAGGATGATGATGAGGTGGACATCTTGCCTCTGTAGAGCCAGTTTGTGCAAGGAGAGATTAATTGCTTCTTTTTTGGTGGGGGTCCAAACCAACCCGTCATTTCAGTCACAGTCGTGTGGCAGACCCTGTCACTGAAATGATGGGTTGGTTAAAGTGTGCATGTCCTGTTTATACAACATAAGGGTGGGTGGGAAGGGCCCAAGGACAATTCCATCTTGCACCTCTTTTTTCTTTTATTTTTCTTTGCGTCATGTGCTGTTTGGGGAGGGTTTTTTGGAAGGGACATCCTGCGTGACACTGCAGTGCCACTCCTAGATGGGCCCGGTGTTTGTGTCGGCCACTAGGGTCGCTAATCTTGTCATGTGCTGTTTGGGGAGGGTTTTTTGGAAGGGACATCCTGCGTGACACTGCAGTGCCACTCCTAGATGGGCACGGTGTTTGTGTCGGCCACTAGGGTCGCTAATCTTGTCATGTGCTGTTTGGGGAGGGTTTTTTGGAAGGGACATCCTGCGTGACACTGCAGTGCCACTCCTAGATGGGCACGGTGTTTGTGTCGGCCACTAGGGTCGCTAATCTTGTCATGTGCTGTTTGGGGAGGGTTTTTTGGAAGGGACATCCTGCGTGACACTGCAGTGCCACTCCTAGATGGGCACGGTGTTTGTGTCGGCCACTAGGGTCGCTTATCTTTCTCACACAGTCAGCTACCTCATTGCGCCTCTTTTTTTCTTTGCGTCATGTGCTGTTTGGGGAGGGTTTTTTGGAAGGGACATCCTGCGTGACACTGCAGTGCCACTCCTAGATGGGCCCGGTGTTTGTGTCGGCCACTAGGGTCGCTAATCTTGTCATGTGCTGTTTGGGGAGGGTTTTTTGGAAGGGACATCCTGCGTGACACTGCAGTGCCACTCCTAGATGGGCACGGTGTTTGTGTCGGCCACTAGGGTCGCTAATCTTGTCATGTGCTGTTTGGGGAGGGTTTTTTGGAAGGGACATCCTGCGTGACACTGCAGTGCCACTCCTAGATGGGCACGGTGTTTGTGTCGGCCACTAGGGTCGCTAATCTTGTCATGTGCTGTTTGGGGAGGGTTTTTTGGAAGGGACATCCTGCGTGACACTGCAGTGCCACTCCTAGATGGGCACGGTGTTTGTGTCGGCCACTAGGGTCGCTAATCTTGTCATGTGCTGTTTGGGGAGGGTTTTTTGGAAGGGACATCCTGCGTGACACTGCAGTGCCACTCCTAGATGGGCACGGTGTTTGTGTCGGCCACTAGGGTCGCTTATCTTTCTCACACAGTCAGCTACCTCATTGCGCCTCTTTTTTTCTTTGCGTCATGTGCTGTTTGGGGAGGGTTTTTTGGAAGGGACATCCTGCGTGACACTGCAGTGCCACTCCTAGATGGGCACGGTGTTTGTGTCGGCCACTAGGGTCGCTAATCTTGTCATGTGCTGTTTGGGGAGGGTTTTTTGGAAGGGACATCCTGCGTGACACTGCAGTGCCACTCCTAGATGGGCACGGTGTTTGTGTCGGCCACTAGGGTCGCTAATCTTGTCATGTGCTGTTTGGGGAGGGTTTTTTGGAAGGGACATCCTGCGTGACACTGCAGTGCCACTCCTAGATGGGCACGGTGTTTGTGTCGGCCACTAGGGTCGCTTATCTTTCTCACACAGTCAGCTACCTCATTGCGCCTCTTTTTTTCTTTGCGTCATGTGCTGTTTGGGGAGGGTTTTTTGGAAGGGACATCCTGCGTGACACTGCAGTGCCACTCCTAGATGGGCACGGTGTTTGTGTCGGCCACTAGGGTCGCTTATCTTACTCACACAGCGACCTCGGTGCAAATTTTAGGACTAAAAATAATATTGTGAGGTGTGATGTGTTCAGAATAGGCTGAAAATGAGTGTAAATTATGTTTTTTGAGGTTAATAATACTTTGGGATCAAAATTACCCCCAAATTCTATGATTTAAGCTGTTTTTTAGGGTTTTTTGAAAAAACACCCGAATCCAAAACACACCCGAATCCGACAAAAAAAATTCGGTGAGGTTTTGCCAAAACGCGGTCGTACCCAAAACACGGCCGCGGAACCGAACCCAAAACCAAAACACAAAACCCGAAAAATTTCCGGCGCTCATCTCTAATTCTATGCCTCTCTATGTTTATAGTATTATAGTATACACCTCCCCCTATTCTATGCCTCTCCATGTTTATAGTATTATAGTATACCCCCTCTCCCCCTATTCTATGCCTCTCTATGTTTATAGTATTATAGTATACCCCTACACCCCTATTCTATGCCTCTCCATGTTTGTAGTATAGTATACCCCTCCCCCTATTCTATGCCTCTCTATGTTTATAGTATTATAGTATACCCCTCCCCCTATTCTATGCCTCTCTATGTTTATAGTATTATAGTATATCCCCCCTCCCCCTATTCTATGCCTCTCCATGTTTATAGTATTATAGTATACCCCTCCACCCCTATTCTATGCCTCTCTATGTTTATAGTATTATAGTATACCCCTCCCCCTATTCTATGCCTCTCCATGTTTATAGTATTATAGTATACCCCTCCACCCCTCTTCTATGCCTCTCTTTGTTTATAGTATTATAGTATACCCCTCCACCTCTATTCTATGCCTCTCTATGTTTATAGTATTATAATATACCCCCCTCCCCTCTTCTATGCCTCTCTATGTTTATAGTATTATAGTACACCCCCCCACCCCTATTCTATGCCTCTCCATGTTTATAGTATTATAGTATACCCCTCCACCCCTATTCTATGCCTCTCTATGTTTATTGTATTATAGTATACCTCTCCACCCCTATTCTATGCCTCTCTATGTTTATAGTAATATAGTATACCCCTCCCCCTATTCTATGCCTCTCTATGTTTATAGTATTATAGTATACCCCCCACCCCTATTCTATGCCTCTCCATGTTTATAGTATTATAGTATACCCACCCCCCTATTCTATGCCTCACCATATTTATAGTATTATAGTATACCCCTCCCCCTATTCTATGCCTCTCTATGTTTATAGTATTATAGTATACCCCTCCCCCTATTCTATGCCTCTCCATGTTTTTAGTATTATAGTAGTATACCCCCCTCCCCCTATTCTATGCCTCTCTATGTTTATTTTATTATAGTATACCCCCCTCGCCCTATTCTATGCCTCTCCATGTTTATAGTATTATAGTATACACCTCCACCCCTATTCTATGCCTCTCTATGTTTATTAGAGATGAGCGGGTTCGGTTCCTCGGAATCCGAACCCCCCCGAACTTCAGCCTTTTTACACGGGTCCGAGGCAGACTCGGATCTTCCCGCCTTGCTCGGCTAACCCGAGCGCGCCCGAACGTCATCATCCTGCTGTCGGATTCTTGCGAGGCTCGTATTCTATCGCGAGACTCGGATTCTATATAAGGAGCCGCGCGTCGCCGCCATTTTCACACGTGCATTGAGATTGATAGGGAGAGATTGATAGGCTGGCGTCCTCTCCGTTAGAATAGATAGAGACACTTGAGTTGATTTACTACTAACTTAGTAATTTTGGGGAGCATTAGGAGTACTCAGAGTGCAGAGTTTTGCTGATAGTTACTAGTGACCACCACCAGTTTTATTTATTATTTAATATAATCCGTTCTCTGCCTGAAAAAAACTATACACAGTCACATACCATATCTGTGCTCAGCCTCAGTGTGCTGCATGATAATATCATCTATGTATATCTGACTGTGCTGAGTGCTCACTGCTCACACAGCTAAATTGTGGGGGAGACTGGGGTGCAGTTATAGCAGGAGTACAGTGCACACTTTTGCTGCCAGTGTGACTGACCAGTGACCACCAGTATATTGTCTGCCTGAAAAAGTTAAACACTCCTGTGGTGTTTTTTTTTTTTTATTCTATAAACGCATTCTGCTGACAGTGTCCAGCAGGTCCGTCATTCATTATATTATATAAATATTTACCTGCAGTAGTGTTAGATTTTTTTTGTTCATCTCTATCATCTTTATCATCTCTATATTAGCAGACGCAGTACGGTAGTCCATGGCTGTGGCTACCTCTGTGTCGTCAGTGCTCGTCCATAATTGTATACCTACCTGTGGTGGGTTTTTTTTTCTATCTTCTTCATACTAGTAGTTTAGGAGTCTGCTGACAGTGTCCAGCAGGTCCGTCATTATATTATATATACCTGCAGTAGTGATAGATATATATATATATATATATATATATATTTTATATCATTATCATCTCTATACTAGCAGATGCAGTACGGTAGTCCATGGCTGTAGCTACCTCTGTGTCGTCAGTGCTCGTCCATAATTGTATACCTACCTGTGGTGGGGTTTTTTTTTCTATCTTCTTCATACTAGTAGTTTAGGAGTCTGCTCAAAAATCTAAAATAAAATCGTCGGAGGAGAAGTGTAAACTTGCCAATATGACATTTACCACACGGAGTGGCAAGGAACGGCTGAGGCCCTGGCCTATGTTCATGGCTAGTGGTTCAGCTTCACATGAGGATGGAAGCACTCAGCCTCTCGCTAGAAAAATTAAAAGACTTAAGCTGGCAAAAGCACAGCAAAGAACTGTGCGTTCTTCGAAATCCCAAATCCACAAGGAGAGTCCAATTGTGTCGGTTGCGATGCCTGACCTTCCCAACACTGGACGTGAAGAGCATGCGCCTTCCACCATTTGCACGCCCCCTGCAAGTGCTGGAAGGAGCACCCGCAGTCCAGTTCCTGATAGTCAGATTGAAGATGTCAGTGTTGAAGTACACCAGGATGAGGAGGATATGGGTGTTGCTGGCGCTGGGGAGGAAATTGACAAGGAGGATTCTGATGGTGAGGTGGTTTGTTTAAGTCAGGCACCCGGGGAGACACCTGTTGTCCGTGGGAGGAATATGGCCGTTGACATGCCTGGTGAAAATACCAAAAAAATCAGCTCTTCGGTGTGGAAGTATTTCAACAGAAATGCGGACAACAGGTGTCAAGCCGTGTGTTGCCTTTGTCAAGCTGTAATAAGTAGGGGTAAGGACGTTAACCACCTCGGAACATCCTCCCTTATACGTCACCTGCAGCGCATTCATCATAAGTCAGTGACAAGTTCAAAAACTTTGGGCGACAGCGGAAGCAGTCCACTGACCAGTAAATCCCTTCCTCTTGTAACCAAGCTCACGCAAACCACCCCACCAACTCCCTCAGTGTCAATTTCCTCCTTCCCCAGGAATGCCAATAGTCCTGCAGGCCATGTCACTGGCAATTCTGACGAGTCCTCTCCTGACTGGGATTCCTCCGATGCATCCTTGAGTGTAACGCCTACTGCTGCTGGCGCTGCTGTTGTTGCTGCTGGGAGTTGATGGTCATCCCAGAGGGGAAGCCGTAAGACCACTTTTACTACTTCCACCAAGCAATTGACTGTCCAACAGTCCTTTGCGAGGAAGATGAAATATCACAGCAGTCGTCCTGCTGCAAAGCGGATAACTGAGGCCTTGGCATCCTGGGCGGTGAGAAACGTGGTTCCGGTATCCATCATTACTGCAGAGCCAACTATAGACTTGATTGAGGTACTGTGTCCCCGGTACCAAATACCATCTAGGTTCCATTTCTCTAGGCAGGCGATACCGAAAATGTACACAGACCTCAGAAAAAGACTCACCAGTGTCCTAAAAAATGCAGTTGTACCCAATGTCCACTTAACCACGGACATGTGGACAAGTGGAGCAGGGCAGACTCAGGACTATATGACTGTGACAGCCCACTGGGTAGATGTATTGACTTCCGCCGCAAGGAACAGCAGCGGCGGCACCAGTAGCAGCATCTCGCAAACGCCAACTCTTTCCTAGGCAGGCTACGCTTTGTATCACCGCTTTCCAGAATACGCACACAGCTAAAAACCTCTTACGGCAACTGAGGAAGATCATCGCAGAATTGTTTACCCCAATTGGACTCTCCTGTGGATTTGTGGCATCAGACAACGTCAGCAATATTGTGTGTGCATTAAATATGGGCAAATTCCAGCACGTCCCATGTTTTGCACATACCTTGAATTTGGTGGTGCAGAATTATTTAAAAAACGAGAGGGGCGTGCAAGAGATGCTGTCGGTGGCCAGAAGAATTGCGGGACACTTTCGGCGTACAGGCACCACGTACAGAAGACTGGAGCAACACCAAAAACGCCTGAACCTGCCCTGCCATCATCTGAAGCAAGAAGTGGTAACGAGGTGGAATTCAACCCTCTATATGCTTCAGAGGTTGGAGGAGCAGCAAAAGGCCATTCAAGCCTATACAACTGACCACGATATAGGAGGTGGAATGCACCTGTCTCAAGCGCAGTGGAGAATGATTTCAACGTTGTGCAAGGTTCTGCAACCTTTTGAACTTGCCACACGTGAAGTCAGTTCAGACACTGCCAGCCTGAGTCAGGTCATTCCCCTCATCAGGCTTTTGCAGAAGAAGCTGGAGACATTGAAGGAGGAGCTAACACTGAGCGATTCCGCTAGGCATGTGGGACTTGTGGATGGAGCCCTTAATTCGCTTAACAAGGATTCACGGGTGGTCAATCTGTTGAAATCAGAGCACTACATTTTGGCCACCGTGCTCGATCCTAGATTTAAAACCTACGTTGTATCTCTTTCCGGCAGACACAAGTCTGGAGGGGTTCAAAGAACTGCTGGTGAGAAAATTGTCAAGTCAAGCGGAACGCGACCTGTCAACATCTCCTCCTTCACATTCTCCCGCAACTGGGGGTGCGAGGAAAAGGCTCAGAATTCCGAGCCCACCCGCTGGCGGTGATGCAGGGCAGTCTGGAGCGACTGCTGATGCTGACATCTGGCCCGGACTGAAGGACCTGACAACGATTACGGACATGTCGTCTACTGTCACTGCATATGATTCTCTCACCATTGAAAGAATGGTGGAGGATTATATGAGTGACCGCATCCAAGTAGGCACGTCAGACAGTCCGTACGTATACTGGCAGGAAAAAGAGGCAATTTGGAGGCCCTTGCACAAACTGGCTTTATTCTACCTAAGTTGCCCTCCCACAAGTGTGTACTCCGAAAGAGTGTTTAGTGCCGCCGCTCACCTTGTCAGCAATCGGCGTACGAGGTTACTTCCAGAAAATGTGGAGAAGATGATGTTCATTAAAATTAATTATAATCAATTCCTCCATGGAGACATTCACCAGCAGCAATTGCCTCCACAAAGTACACAGGGAGCTGTGATGGTGGATTCCAGTGGGGACGAATTGATAATCTGTGAGGAGGGGGATGTACACGGTGATGAATCGGAGGATGATGATGAGGTGGACATCTTGCCTCTGTAGAGCCAGTTTGTGCAAGGAGAGATTATTTGCTTCTTTTTTGGTGGGGGTCCAAACCAACCCGTCATTTCAGTCACAGTCGTGTGGCAGACTCTGTCACTGAAATGATGGGTTGGTTAAAGTGTGCATGTCCTGTTTATACAACATAAGGGTAGGTGGGAGGGCCCAAGGACAATTCCATCTTGCACCTCTTTTTTCTTTCATTTTTCTTTGTGTCATGTGCTGTTTGGGGAGTGTTTTTTGGAAGGGCCATCCTGCGTGACACTGCAGTGCCACTCCTAGATGGGCCAGGTGTTTGTGTCAGCCACTAGGGTCACTTATCTTAGTCACACAGCTACCTCATTGCGCCTCTTTTTTTTCTTCTTTGCGTCATGTGCTGTTTGGGGAGTATTTTTTGGAAGGGCCATCCGGCCTGACACTGCAGTGCCACTCCTAGATGGGCCAGGTGTTTGTGTCGGCCACTATGGTCGCTTAACCTACTCACACAGCTACCTCATTGCGCCTTTTTTTTCTTTGCATCATGTGCTGTTTGGGGAGTGTTTTTTGGAAGGGCCATCCTGCGTGACACTGCAGTGCCACTCCTAGATGGACCAGGTGTTTGTGTCGGCCACTAGGGTCACTTATCTTAGTCACACAGCTACCTCATTGCGCCTCTTTTTTTTCTTCTTTGCGTCATGTGCTTTTTGGGGAGTATTTTTTGGAAGGGCCATCCGGCCTGACACTGCAGTGCCACTCCTAGATGGGCCAGGTGTTTGTGTCGGCCACTAGGGTCGCTGAGCTTAGTCACACAGCTACCTCATTGCGCCTCTTTTTTTCTTTGCGTCATGTGCTGTTTGGGGAGTGTTTTTTGGAAGGGCCATCCTGCGTGACACTGCAGTGCCACTCCTAGATGGGCCAGGTGTTTGTGTCGGCCACTTGGGTCGCTGAGCTTAGTCATCCAGCGACCTCGGTGCAAATTTTAGGACTAAAAATAATATTGTGAGGTGTGAGGTGTTCAGAATAGACTGAAAATGAGTGGAAATTATGGTTATTGAGGTTAATAATACTTTGGGATCAAAATGACCCCCAAATTCTATGATTTAGGCTGTTTTTTAGGGTTTTTTGATAAAAAACACCCGAATCCAAAACACACCCGAATCCGACAAAAAAAATTCGGTGAGGTTTTGCCAAAACGCGTTCGAACCCAAAACACGGCCACGGAACCGAACCCAAAACCAAAACACAAAACCCGAAAAATTTCCGGTGCACATCTCTAATGTTTATAGTAAAGTACACCCCTCCTTCTATTCTATGCCTCTCTATGTTTATAGTATAGTATACCACTCCTCCTATTCTATGCCTCTCTATGTTTATAGTATTATAGTATACTCCTCCACCCCTATTCTATGCCTCTCCTTGTTTATAGTATTATAGTATACCCCCCTCCCCCTATTCTATGCCTCTCTATGTTTATAGTATTATAGTATACCCCTCCCCCTATTCTATGCCTCTCTATGTTTATAGTATTATAGTATACCCCTCCACCCCTATTCTATGCCTCTGTATGTTTACAGTATTATAGTATACCCCTCCACCCCTATTCTATGCCTCTCTATGTTTATAGTATTATAGTATACCCCTCAACCCCTATTCTATGCCTCTCCATGGTTATAGTATTATAGTATACCCCCCTCCCCCTATTCTATGCCTCTCCATGTTTATAGTATTATAGTATACCCTCCACCCCTATTCTATGCCTCTCTATTTTTATAGTATTATAGTATACACCTCCCCCTATTCTATGCCTCTCCATGTTTATAGTATTATAGTATACCCCTCCACCCCTCTTCTATGCCTCTCTATGTTTATAGTATTATAGTATACCCCTCCACCCCTATGCTATGCCTCTCTATGTTTATAGTATTATAGTATACCCCCCCTCCCCTCTTCTATGCCTCTCTATGTTTATAGTATTATAGTATACCCCCCTCCCCTCTTCTATGCCTCTCTATGTTTATAGTATTATAGTATACCCCTGCACCCCTTTTCTATTCCTCTCCATGTTTATATATTATAGTATACCCCTCCACCCCTATTCTATGCCTCTCTATGTTTATAGTATTATAGTATACCCCTCCACCCCTATTCTATGCCTCTCCATGTTTATAGTATTATAGTACAGGTTGAGTATCCCTTATCCAAAATGCTTGGGACCAGAGGTATTTTGGATATCGGATTTTTCCGTATTTTGGAATAATTGCATACCATAATGAGATATCATGGCGACAGGACCTAAGTCTAAGCACAGAATGCATTTATGTTTCATATACACCTTATACACACAGCCTGAAGGTCATTTTAGCCAATATTTTTTGTAACTTTGTGCATTGAACAAAGTGTATCTACATTCACACAATTCATTTATGTTTCATATACACCTTATACACACAGCCTGAAGGTCATTTAATACAATATTTTTAATAACTTTGTGTATTAAACAAAGTTTGTGTACAGTGAGCCATCAAAAAACAAAGGTTTCCCTATCTCACTCTCACTCAAAAAAGTCCGTATTTCGGAATATTCCGTATTTCGGAATATTTGGATATGGGATACTCAACCTGTATACCCATCCACCCCTATTCTATGCCTCTCTATGTTTATAGTATTATAGTATACCCATCCACCCCTATTCTATGCCTCTCTATGTTTATAGTATTATAGTATACCCCTCCACCCCTATTCTATGCCTCTCTATGTTTATAGTATTATAGTATACCCATCCACCCCTATTCTATGCCTCTCCATGTTTATAGTATTATAGTATACCCCTCCCCCTATTCTATGCCTCTCTATGTTTATAGTATTATAGTATACCTCCCTCCCCTATTCTATGCCTCTTCATGTTTTTAGTATTATAGTATACCCCCCTCCCCCTATTCTATGCCTCTCTATGTTTATAGTATTATAGTATACCCCCCTCCCCTATTCTATGCCTCTCTATGTTTATAGTATTATAGTATACCCCTCCCCCTATTCTATGCCTCTCTATGTTTATAGTATTATAGTATACCCCCCTCCCCTATTCTATGCCTCTCTATGTTTATAGTATTATAGTATACCCCTCCCCCTATTCTATGCCTCTCCATGTTTATAGTATTATAGTATACCCCCCCTCCCCTCTTCTATGCCTCTCTATGTTTATAGTATTATAGTATACCCCTCCCCCTATTCTATGCCTCTCTATGTTTATAGTATTATAGTATACCCCTCCCCCTATTCTATGCCTCTCCATGTTTATTGTATTATAGTATACCCCTCCACCCCTATTCTATGCCTCTCTATGTTTATAGTATTATAGTATACCCCTCCCCCTATTCTATGCCTCTCTATGTTTATAGTATTATAGTATACCCCTCCACCCCTATTCTATGCCTCTCTATGTTTATAGTATTATAGTATAGCCTCCTCCCTATTCTATGCCTTTCTATGTTTATAGTATTATAGTATACCCCTCCACCCCTATTCTATGCCTCTCTATGTTTATAGAATTATAGTATACCCCCTCCCCCTCTTCTATACCTTTCCATGTTTATAGTATTATAGTATACCCCCCCTCCCCTCTTCTATGCCTCTCTATGTTTATAGTATTATAGTATACCCCCCCCCTCCCCTCTTCTATGCCTCTCTATGTTTATAGTATTACAGTATACCCCTGCACCCCTTTTCTATTCCTCTCCATGTTTATATATTATAGTATACCCCTCCACCCCTATTCTATGCCTCTCTATGTTTATAGTATTATAGTATACCCCTCTCCCCTATTCTATGCCTCTCCATGTTTATAGTATTATAGTATACCCCTCTCCCCTATTCTATTCCTCTCCATGTTTATATATTATAGTATACCCCTCCACCCCTATTCTATGCCTCTCCATGTTTATAGTATTATAGTGTACCCCCCTCCCCTATTCTATGCCTCTCCATGTTTATAGTATTATAGTATACCCCTCCCCCTATTCTATTCCTCTCCATGTTTATATATTATAGTATACCCCTCCACCCCTATTCTATGCCTCTCCATGTTTATAGTATTATAGTATACCCCCCTCCCCTATTCTATGCCTCTCCATGTTTATAGTATTATAGTATACCCCTCCCCCTATTCTATGCCTCTCTATGTTTATAGTATTATAGTATACCCCTACCCCCCTATTCTATGCCTCTCTATGTTTATAGTATTATAGTATACCCCTCCACCCCTATTCTATGCCTCTCCATGTTTATAGTATTACAGTATACCCCTCCCCCTATTCTATGCCTCTCTATGTTTATAGAATTATAGTATACCCCTCCGCCTATTCTATGCCTCTCCATGTTTATAGTATTATAGTATACCCCTCCCCCGATTCTATGCCTCTCTATGTTTATAGTATTATAGTATAGCCCCCTCCCACTATTCTATGCCTCTCCATGTTTATAGTATTATAGTGTACCCCCCCTCCCCTCTTCTATGCCTCTCTATGTTTATAGTATTATAGTATACCCCTCCCCCTATTCTATGCCTCTCTATGTTTATAGCATTATAGTATACCCCTCCACCCCTATTCTATGCCTCTCTATGTTTATAGTATTATAGTATACCCCTCCACCCCTATTCTATGCCTCTCTATGTTTATAGTATTATAGTATACCCCTCCACCCCTATTCTATGCCTCTCTATGTCTATAGTATTATAGTATACCCCTCCACCCCTATTCTATGCCTCTCTATGTTTATAGTATTATAGTATACCCCCATCCCCTCTTCTATGCCTCTCTATGTTTATAGTATTATAGTATACCCCTCCCCCTATTCTTTGCCTCTCTATGTTAATAGTATTATAGTATACCCCTCCACCCCCTATTCTATGCCTCAACATGTTTATAGTATTATAGAATACCCCTCCACCTATTCTATGCCTCTCTATGTTTATAGTGTTATAGTATACCCCTCCCCCTATTCTATACCTCTCTATGTTTATAGTATTATAGTATACCCCTCCCCCTATTCTATGCCTCTCCATGTTTATAGTATTATAGTATACCCCCTCTCCCCCTATTCTATGCCTCTCTATGTTTATAGTATTATAGTATACCCCTCCTCCCCTATTCTATACCTCTCTATGTTTATAGTATTATAGTATACCCCTCCCCCTATTCTATGCCTCTCCATGTTTATAGTATTATAGTATACCCCCTCTCCCCCTATTCTATGCCTCTCTATGTTTATAGTATTATAGCATACCCCTCCTCCCCTATTCTATACCTCTCTATGTTTATAGTATTATAGTATACAACTCCCCCTATTCTATGCCTCTCCATGTTTATAGTATTATAGTATACCCCCTCTCCCCCTATTCTATGCCTCTCTATGTTTATAGTATTATAGTATACCCCTCCACCCCTATTCTATGCCTCTCCATGTTTATAGTATTATAGTATACCCCTCCCCCCTATTCTATGCCTCTCTATGTTTATAGTATTATAGTATACCCCTCCCCCTATTCTATGCCTCTCCATGTTTATAGTATTATAGTATACCCCCCTCCCCCTATTCTATGCCTCTCTATGTTTATAGTATTATAGTGTACTCCTCCACCCCTATTCTATGCCTCTCTATGTTTATATATTATAGTATACCCCTCCTCCCCTATTCTATGCCTCTCTATGTTTATAGTATTATAGTATACCCCTCCCCCTATTCTATGCCTCTCTGTGTTTATAGTATTATAGTATACCCCCCTCCCCTCTTCTATGCCTCTCTATGTTTATAGTATTATAGTATACCTCCCTCCCCTATTCTATGCCTCTCTATGTTTATAGTATTACTAGGTGCTTCATCGCGCCCTACGGGCGCTCTTCACACCGTCGCAAGGGGCTACGCCCCCTTAACCCTTGCATGCCTTTCTGGGGTTTAATATTTGTATTATATGGAGTATTACCTGCATTCCTTTGTTAGTGGTTAAATATTGCACAATGAAAGGGCGTGCGATGGTGAAGGAGGCGCAGCCCCTTGCGACGGCGTGAACAGCACCTGCAGGGCACGATGTACAGAATGTAGCGGGTGCGGGGGGGACTGCGGATGGTGTCTGTAGATGCTGCGGGTGGAGGGGAGGCAGAAGTGGGGGTGGGGCCCGGATGGGGAAGGTTCGGGAGGTGCTGCGCGTGGGGGAGGGGCAGAGGAGTGGGGGATGCAGATGGGGGATGGTCCGGAGGCACTGAAGGTGGGGGAGGGGCAGGGGTGCCACGGGTGGGAGAGGGGCAGGTGTGGGGATGTTGTGGATGGATGAAGGGTTCCGGAGGTGCTGTGGGATGGGAAGGGACGGGAGTGCCGGGGGTGGGGTAGGGGACCGCAGGCACCATGGGTAGGGTAGGGGCAGGTACGGGTGTTGCGGCGGATGGGAAAGGAGGTCCGGAGGTGCTGCAGGTGGTGGAGGGGCAGGTGCGGGGGTGCCATTGGTGGGGGAGGGGTGGGTGAGGGGGGGACCGCTGATGGAGGAGGGTGTCTGCATATGCTGCGGGTGGAGGGGGGCAGGTGTGGGGGGAGACATATAAGGGGGGTGAATGGTGGAAGGGGCCTGGAGGTGCTGTGGGTGGTGAAGGAGTAGAGGAGTAGGAGCCACGGGTGGTGTAGGGGGTCTGGAGGCACAGCATGTGGGGGAGGGGTGGAGTGCCGCATGTGGTGGAGGGGAAGGTGCGGAGGTGTGGTGCATTGGAGAAAGGTCTGGAGGCGCTGCGGGTACTGTATATGCCATAAAAGGTAGTTGGAGGGTATGCAGTAACAGGGCCAGGACAGGGGTGACAGGGTCAGTACAGGGTTGACGGGGTCAGGACAGGGGTGACGGGGCCAGGACAGGGGTGACGGGGCCAGGACAGGGGTGACGGGGCCAGGACAGAAATGATAGGGACAGGATAAGGGTGACAGGGCCAGGATAAGGGTGAAAGGGCCAGGATAAGGGTGGCAGGGCAAGGCCAGGGGTGACAGGGACATGACAGAACACAGGGCACGGGAGAGATTGGTATTAGGGACAAAACAGTGGTGACAGACAGATGTGTCTTACCGGAGTCACTGCTGCTGGCTGCTGCTGTTCCACTCCAACCTGTTGGGATCTGCTGCTGCTGGAGACTTGGCATGGCTGACTCTCTCAGGCTGGATTCCTGCTTCCTCTGCCCGTCCGCATCCCTCCCCCCCTCCTCAGTCACACACCGCAGACCTCGTGCAGCTGCCGGGCACTGTGGTAAGGTGAGACTGGAAATGACTGGTTAGCCCCCAGGAGACGCTGCGGCTGGAGGGAGGAGGGGGTCATAGCATACACGTGGCGCAGACCTCACGGCTTCCGGGCACTGTGGTAAGGGGAGACTGGGAGTGACTGGTTAGCTCCCAGGAGACGCTGCGGCTGGAGGGAGGAGGGGGTCATAGCATACACGTGGCGCAGACCTCACGGCTTCCGGGCACTGTGGTAAGGGGAGAAAGGGGAGTGACTGGTTAGCTCCCAGGAGACACTGCGGCTGGAGGGAGGAGGGGGTCGGAGCCTGCAAGCAGCTCGGATTTCTGTAGCGCTACCCGCCAGCTAAAGTGTGTGAAGGAGCTGGGTGCACCTCACTGCGGGTGGCAGCGCTGCAGCTAGCGGTGGGGTTGCCGGGGCTGGAGATAACAGAGGCAGTATGGAACCTGCACAGCGGCAGGTGCCCCACTAAACTGCAGCTAAGAAGCGTGGAGTGTGCTAGAAAGTGACGCTCCTCCGCACCAGAGAGACCCTGCTGAGTATGCCGATGTGGGGGGTCAAGCACACAGTGAGCCGGTGCCCGTCTGTCTGTATGACATACCCCTCACACGCCCCCATACCTCCCAAATGTCCCGATTTTCGCGGGACAGTCCCATTTTTTGGGGTCTGTCCCGCTGTCCCACCCGCGGGTCGCAGTGTCCGGCGGTGGGGGTAAGGGAGCAGTTGGAAAGCTCCTGTACTCGCTGTTCTGCTTAGCAGAGCAGCGGTGAATAGTGGAGACAGAGGGAGAGGGGGCATCAGGGGGTACGGATTAATGGGGGGGTTCCAGCAGCAGAGCCGGATTAAGGTGGGGGGGGGGGCAGGGGATACGTACCGTTGGCCCCACAGTTTTAGGGGGCCCCCCGGCTGGAGTAGCTCTGTTCCAGCTCAGAAGCTCCCCCCCCCCCGTCCTGCCAGCAACAGCGGCAGCATTGTACTACAGTCAGCACACGCTGCTGCATATTGGCAGGTCTGTGGTGTTGCAGGGAGGCAGCAGCCTCCCTGCTTTCTTCTCCCTGTGCGGGTGTGTAGGGGGGAGCGACCACCTCCTCTGGATTTAGCCCTAGCTGAGGGGCCAAAATCCCATCAAAAAAATAAAAATAAAAATAGAAATTTGCATAAGGGGGGCGTGGCCACGCGGGCGCGATTAGGCCACGCCCCTAACCCACAGCAGGCACAGCAATGAGATAGGGCTCCCCTGTCACAAGTGCCCTGGGCCCCCTGGACTCATAATCAGCCCCTGGGAGCATGCCAGCAGCTCACAGAGCGCTGGGCATGCCCCCTCACTGACGAAAACGGGGCCCTCCCGTGAAGCCACGCCCCCTTTTCGCCGAGTGTGTTTCCCTCCTTCTGCCTGGATAAAGCTCCTGCAGAAAGCTGGGAGGTATGCACCCCTGCCTGTGCCATGCCCAATGCCCATGCTATCTGCTTCTGCTCCTAGTCTCCTGTAGATTTGGCCAGATCTCTGTGACTCATTTGACTAACTCCGCCCACTGTTGTAACTCCGCCCAGTGTTAGCAAATGAATCACAAGGTCACAGAATAGGGCTATTATATAGGAGATAGTATACCCCTCCACCCCTATTCTATGCCTCTCCATGTTTATAGTATTATAGTATACCCCCCTCCCCTATTCTATGCCTCTCCATGTTTATAGTATTATAGTATACCCCCCCTATTCTATGCCTCTCTATGTTTATAGTATTATAGTATACCCCTCCCCCTATTCTATGCCTCTCTATGTTTATAGTATTATAGTATACCCCCCCTCCCTTATTCTATGCCTCTCTATGTTTATAGTATTATAGTATACCCCTCCACCCCTATTCTATGCCTCTCTATGTTTATAGTATTATAGTATACCCCCCCTCCCCTATTCTATGCCTCTCTATGTTTATAGTATTATAGTATACCTCCCTCCCCTATTCTATGCCTCTCCATGTTTATAGTATAGTATACCGCCCCCCTTTCCCCTATGCCTAAGAGAGGCATAGAATAGGGGGAGGGGTATACTATAATACAATAAACAAAGAGAGGCATAGTATAGGGGGAGAGGGGGGGGTTACTATACACAAAGAGGCATAGAATGAGGGTATATATATATATATATATATATATATATATATATAATGTGAATTTTGGCTCATTCAGTGTGCTCTAATGTGAATTTCTGCTCATTCAGTGTGCTATAATGTGAATTTCGGGTCATCCTGTGTGCTATAATGTGAATTTCGGCTCATTCAGTATGCTATAATGTGAATTTCGGCTCATCCTGTGTGCTATCATGTGAATTTTGGCTCATTCAGTGTGCTATATTGTGAATTTCGGCTCATACTGTGTGCTTTAATGTGAATTTCGGCTCATCCTGTGTGCTTTCATGTGAATTTCGGTTCATTCAGTGTGCTATAATGTGAATTTCGGCTCATTCAGTGTGCTTTAATGTAAATTACGGCTCATTCAGTGTGCTATAAAGTGAATTCGGCTCATTCAGTGTGCTATAATGTGAATTTCGGCTCATCCTGTGTGCTACAATGTGAATTTCGGCTCATCCTGAGTGCTATAATGTGAATTTCGGCTCATTCAGTGTGCTATAATGTGAATTTCGGCTCATTCAGTGTGCTTTAATGTGAATTACGGCTCATTCTGGGCGGGATGTACTAATGTACAGCGCCGCCCATCGCCGCCCTGCTCCACGATGCTGATCGCATATGTACTAACATATGCGATCAGCATTGCGGAGGACAGCGCTTCCGATAAGAGCTGTCCTCCGCGATGCGCAGCGGCATCCTGACTTCCGGGATTCGGCCCCAGGAGTCAGTCTGCGCATGCGCGGGGTGACGGGGGCAGCCGCAGGGCATGCTGGGAGGGATACGATCGGATCCCTCACACAGCGCCGCGGAGAGAAGCCCATAGGCTTCTATGGACTATCACCAGCTAAAGCTGGCGTACCCGCCACGGCGCTGACCTGCCAGCCGGGGGTTAGTACATCAGGAAAATGCGGTAAACAGGGAGTTTACCGCAATTTCCGCTTAGTACATCCGGCTCTCAGTGTGCTTTAATGTGCATTTCGGGTCATCCTGTGTGCTATAATGTGAATTTCGGCTCATCCTGTGTGCTATCATGTGAATTTCGGGTCATCCTGTGTGCTTTAATGTGAATTTCGGCTCATTCAGTGTGCTATAATGTGAATTTCGGCTCACTCAGTGTGCTATAATGTGAATTTCGGCTCATCCTGTGTGCTATCATGTGAATTTCGGCTCATTCAGTTTGCTATAATGTGAATTTTGGCTCATTCAGTGTGCTATAATGTGAATTTCAGCTCATTCAGTGTGCTACAATGTGAGTTTCGGCTCATTCAGTGTGCTTTAATGTGCATTTCGGGTCATCCTGTGTGCTATAATGTGAATTTCGGCTCATCCTGTGTGCTATCATGTGAATTTCGGGTCATCCTGTGTGCTTTAATGTGAATTTCGGCTCATTCAGTGTGCTATAATGTGAATTTCGGCTCATTCAGTGTGCTATAATGTGAATTTCGGCTCATCCTGTGTGCTATCATGTGAATTTCGGCTCATTCAGTTTGCTATAATGTGAATTTCGGCTCATTCAGTGTGCTATAATGTGAATTTCAGCTCATTCAGTGTGCTACAATGTGAGTTTCGGCTCATTCAGTGTGCTATAATGTGAAATTCGGCTCATTCAGTTTGCTATAATGTGAATTTCGGCTCATTCAGTGTGCTATAATGTGAATTTCGGCTCATTCAGTGTGCTATAATGTGAATTTCGGCTCATTCAGTGTGCTATAATGTGAATTTCGGCTAATACCATGTGCTAAAATGTGAAAGGTCTAGTATTAAATAGTATAAGAATAGTATAAGGTCTAGTACTAGTATAACCAGTACTAGATAGTATAAGGGGTCCTACTACACTGAAGGACACACCCCCTTTTGAGTGGCCACGCCCTATTTTCCGGGCTCCAAAAACCCTAGTTACGCCTCTGTCCTACAGTAAGGCTTCTAATTACTTTTAAATTACCTGCTCATTGCCAGGGGTTTCATGCTCTTGGTTCCATGCACGGTGCCAGGGGTTTTCATGCTCAGGGTGTCATGCTCGTTGCCAGGGGTTTCATGCTCAGGGTGTCATGCTTGTTGCCAATGGTTTCATGCGCTAGGTGTTATGCTTTTTGCCAGAGGTATCATGTGCTGGTTTCAAGCTTGTTGCCAGGGGTAATATTCGTTGCCAGGGGTTTCATACACTGGGTGTCATGCTTGTTGCTAGGGGTAATGCTTGTTGCCAGGGATTTCATGAGCTGGATGTTGTGCTTGTAACTAGGGGGTAATGCAGTGGTTTCCAAACTTTTTTGAATCACGGTGCCCTTGAATATCAGAATTTTTTTCACGTCATCCCAAGGCCAAAAATTTCTTATTGAGAAATTTAGAAAGAAATATTACATTAAGTAGATGGCGTTTATATGTCATCCTTAGGGTCAGTTGTGTGGTGAGAGACAAGATCTGCTTCTGTTTGGCAACATATGTTATGACTGGTAGCCACCAGCACTGGTTTTGCCTATTATATTGACCATGAATAATTTGAATTGGTCCTGGACCACCAACCCAGGGCACCCCTGCAAGTGTCCCGAGGCACCCCAGGGAGCCACGGCACACAGTTTGGGAACCTCTGGGGTAAAGCCTGTTGCTAGGGCCGTGCTCCCAGGGCCAGATATTCCCACACAGTGCCAGGTACACACATGCCCCCAGTGCCAAATATGCCCCCCCCCCAATGCCAGGTACACACATGCCCCCAGTGCCAAATATGCCCCCCCAGTGCCAGGTACACATATACCCCCAGTGCCAAATATGTCCCCCCCAGTGCCAGGTACACATATACCCCCAGTGCCAATATGCTCCCCCAGTGCCACATATGCCCCCTCATTGCCAAATATGCTCACCCCAGTTCCAAATATGTCCCCCCCAGTGCCAGGTACACATATACCCCCTCAGTGCCAAATATGCTGCCACAGTTCCAAATATGCTCCCCCAGTGCCACATATGCCCCCTCAGTGCCACATATGCCCCCTCAGTGCCAAAAATGCTCCCCCCGTGCCAAATATGCCCCCCCCCCAGTGCCAGGTACAACCTCCCCCTCCTCTCCTCCCCTCCCCGCACCCACACTGTTTTGTGAAGGAGGGACACGGAGGACACAGCGCACTCCTGTCCTGTGTCCTTCATGCGTCTCCGGCGGCAGTGGCGCGTGTGTTAAATGAAGTGCCAGTTCATGAGCCAATCAGAGCTCACGAACAGGCACTTCATTTAATAGAAACGCCGCTGCCGCCGGAGACGCAGGAGGGACACAGGAGAGGCGCGCGCTGTGCTCTCCGTGTCCCTCCTTCACAGCAGAGATCAGTGGCAGCTAGGGCGCTCCGCAGCCCTGCGCGCCTCCAAGCACTCTCAGTGGCTGCGGACCCCTAGTTACGCCACTGCATCTGCTGTCTCACCCTCTTAACCACCTGAGAACAGGTTAGATCAGAGGAGGGTGGATGAGAGTGCCGGCAGGGTATTCGCTGGTATGAGAGGAAGTAAAGCGGCCTTTCTGCTCTTTCCGTTAGAGCGTTGCTGGCACCCTGATATCACTGACATTGCAGGGTGTCATGCCGCAATACAGAGGTGAGAGAAGGCTGGAGAGGGGGAACATAGGTTCCGTGCGAGTGTATTTCTACCACAACGTGCGCATTTCATTCAGTAAGCTGATACAGCTGAACCTGTTACGATGGCGGCTTTAGCATCGGAAAGTCAGCGGATGGATGACGCGTTTCGCCACCTAGGTATTTAAATGTTCAATTGACCAATCAGGGTTTGACAGGTCATTAGGGAGGATTTACCATGGTGTGCTAATGCAACACCTGCGGTTACTTAAAGGTCAGATCACTCAGCGTGACTCACGTTACAGAGTCAGCGCCATTGCATGAACCCTCTATTAACCCTTTTACTATCTAGTGCAAAAAAGAGATTTCTATGGCACTGATTCCTTTCATATTTATTTAAAAAAAGAAGGGGGGGATTGATATATGATCCATGTCTATATTTCTACACATTTATTTCACGGACAGTGTTGGTCAGGTGTGCAAAAAGGTTCAGAATGAAACACATATACTGCACAGGTATAATTATCATTATTTCCACCAATGTCACTATTAGTATAGTGACATGTATCAACCAAAATCTCCCTTATGTATATAACCATCATTTCAGGATAGTTCTTATGCTAACAATAGCGTTTACTGCGAGAAGATTAATACGTTCATATCCATAGTGGTTTTCATACAAAAGTTTTTTAGAAAGGACTAAAGATGTCACCCATGTTTATGTATACAGCTATAGAGAGTGCTGAGTGCAGGTAAATTGCAACATATAATCTGTATAATCCGCACCAGTATAGAGATATCCCTCGTCATTGGTGCTCCACCCATAGAATAATATGTACTAAAGCCATAACACCCAATGTGTCATTTCATATTGTCCGCAAGGACGTATTATCAGGAGTATAGCTATGCCAGTAGTCACTTTTATTCCCGGGTGGTTTTTGCATATATACCCGTACCATATTGTTACAGTGATCATACTGGTAGTAGCATTTATCTAAAGGGGGTTTTTACATAAGTACCCGCATACCGCTATCACAGTTTAGCTCAGTGGTTTCCAAACTTTTTTGAATCACGGCGCCCTAGAATATCAGAAATGTTTTCACGGCATCCCAAGGCCAAAAATTTCTTATTGAGAAATTAAGAAAGAAATATTACATTAAGTAGATGGCGTTTATATGTCATCCTTAGGGTCAGTTGTGTGGTGAGGGATACGATTTGCTTCTGTTTGGCCACATATATTATGACTGGCAGCCACCAGCACTTGGTTTTGCCTATTATATTGACCATGAATAATTTGAATTGGTCCTGGACCACCAACCCAGGGCACCCCTGCAAGTGTCCCGAGGCACCCCAGGGAGCCACGGCACACAGTCTGGGAACCTCTGGCTTAGCTTGATTTCACATTTGTTTAATAATCGCTATTTAATCCAAAAACAAATGTACGTGCATATTATTATAATAAAAATAATTGCGCTTTGGATCAATCACTTGATCTGAGTATGTTAATTTATTCTAAAGTCAAAAACATGGGCTACTAGTTCAAAGGAGATATTTCCAGAAACAGGGATTTATAAGACCTTTATGAAAGTCATATAGTCCATAACATACAGGACTGAAATAAGACACGGATACAGACAATTCATATTGTGTATCCAAGATAGAGACAGAAATATGGGTGGTACACACAATGAAAGAGAGAAGGAAAGTGGATTATGCTTGGTGAGCTTAGAGAGCGCAGTAAGTATTAGTAAAGGCTTTTTCCAGTGTCTCAGGAAATCAGATCAGTCTGAAATATCAAACAAATGGGCTATAGTTGATATATTCATTGAGACCCGCAGGGGCCAGGGTCACCAGTCTAAAAGTCCAGAAACCCTCACGTTTAAGAAATTCTTTGGTGAGATCACCTCCTCTTATTCCGAGGTGTATCACCTCCAAACCAAAGGCTACGAATTTCTTAAGATCGCCCTTGTGTGTAAAGTGGAAGTGTCTGGTGACAGTGGTCAGCTGTTTCCCTCGACTAATGTCCGTTGCTGAATTTCGGACAGTGCCTATATGTTCAAGGATTCGTTGTTTCAACATCCTTGTTGTCATCCCAACGTAGTTGGTATTGCATTCACATGTAATGGAATAGATTACACCTGAGGTACGGCAATTGATATAATGCTTGATCTTATTAGTGTTACCATATCTGTCAACAACTTCTTTCTTTTTTAGCATAATTGACAGGCTTTACAGGAGCCACATTGAAAAGACCCAATAAGGGCAGAAGGTTTTGGTGGCGTACGTGTCTAATGGCTTCTTTCTAGATGATCATGTAGGTTGGGTGCACTTCGCCAACTCATGGCCACAGTGGTATCAATTAGAGATGAGTGGGTTCGGTACGTTGAGATCCGAACCCCCACCCCCCCGAACTTCACGTGGTTTACAAGGGTCCGAGTCAGCCTCGGTTCTTCTGAACCAGGCCGAACGTCATCATCCCGCTGTCGGATTCTCACGAGATTCGTATTCCATATAAAGAACCGCGCGTCGCCGCCATTTTCACTTGTGCATTGTAGATTGAGCGGAGAGGACGTGGCTACGTTCTCTGCCTGAAAAGCTCAATATCTGTGCTCAGTGTGCTGCATTGTGGTGACCACCAGTATATAGTAGTACAGTACAGTAGGCCATTGCTGTATCTTGCAGCTCCATGTCAGACTCAGTTCTAGTATCCTGATCAGTGCTCAATATCTGTGCTGCATTGTTGTGACCAGTATATAGTAGTACAGTGCTGCATTGTGGTGACCGCCAGTATATAGTAGTACAGTACAGTAGGCCATTGCTGTATCTTGCTGCTCTGTGTCACTTCTAGTATTCTGATCAGTGCTCAATATCTGTGCGGCATTGTGGTGACCACCATTATATAGTAGTACAGTGCTGCATTGTGGTGACCACCAGTATATAGTAGTACAGTACAGTAGGCCATTGCTGTATCTTGCTACTCTGTGTCACTTTTAGTATCCTGATCAGTGCTCAATATCTGTGCTGCATTGTGGTGACCAGTATATAGTAGTACAGTGCTGCATTGTGGTGACCACCAGTATATAGTAGTACAGTACAGTAGGCCATTGCTGTATCTTGCAACTATGTGTCACTTTTAGTATCCTGATCAGTGCTCAATATCTGTGCTGCATTGTGGTGACCAGTATATAGTAGTACAGTGCTGCATTGTGGTGACCACCAGTATATAGTAGTACAGTACAGTAGGCCATAGCGTTATCTTGCTGCACCGTGTCACTTCTAGTATCCTGATCAGTGCTCAATATCTGTGCTCAGTGTTGCATTGTGGTGACCAGTATACTACTGTACAATAGTCCAGTGCTGTTCTCGCTGCTCAGTGTCAGTTCTCCGTAGTATCATCAGTGCTCAGTAAAATCAATTCTCAGTGTTATCAGTGCGTTTTCCACCATTAGTGCATTGGGATTTAGACAATTGATGAAGTTATTGTGTCCCCGGTACAAAATCCCATCTAGATTCCACTTCACTAGGCAGGCGATAGTGAGATTTTACCAATTAATATCAGTGATTTATAATGATTAATTACAGTGATCTTGCCAAATAATTCCAGTTATTTTGTCATTTTCTTCCAGTGATTTGTACCAATAATACCATTGATTAGAAAGAATAATTCCAGTTATTTTGTCATTTTCTTCCAGTGATTTGGACCAATAATACCATTGATTAGAATGAATAATTCCTGTGATTTTGTCATTTTCTTCCAGTGATTTGGACCAATAATACCAATGATTAGAACAAATAATTCCTGTGATATTGAGGTGTTTGTGTCACTTAGCTTAGCCGTCTAGCGACCACAGTGCACCTCTTTTTCTCTTTTCTTTGCATCATGTGCTGTTTGGCAGTGCCGTAACTAGACATTTTAGCGCTGTGTGCAAGAAATGGCATCAGCGCCCCCCCCACCCCCTTAACGTAAACCGGCGGCAGTGCGCGCCGTAGGCATGCGCAAAAAATATAGGCAAAGGGGTGTGGCCAAAAAATAATACCGATTCATATAATGGTACACAGTAGTCTCCATTATTCAAATTATGCCACTCAGTAGCGCCACTACACCAGGTAGAGCCGCTTTTTCACATTACGGCAGACAGATTCCCCTTTTTACACATTACGGCAGACAGCGTCCCCTTTTTATACATTACAGCAGACAGCGTCCCCTTTTTACACATTACAGCAGACAGCGTCCCCTCTTTACACATTACAGCAGACAGCATCCCCTTATTACACATTAAGGCAGACAGCGTCCTCTCTTTACACACTACGGCAGATAGCGTCCCCTTTTTTACACATTACGGCAGACAGCGTCCCCCTTTTACACATTACGGCAGACAGCATCCACCTTTTTACACATTACGGCAGACAGCGTCCCAAATAAACATACCAGTGGCGTAACTACTGCCCCCGCAGCCCTCGCGGTGGCTTGGGGGCGAGGGGCTGCGGGGGCGCCACTGATTACAGCAGACTGACATGCGGACGAGCGCCCGCATGTCAGTCTGCTTTCTCCTTCCCGCCGCCGCTTGTTGGAGGGACACGGACGGCACAGCGTGTGCCTCTCCTGTGTCCCTCCTGCATCATCTCCGGCGGCCGCGGGTCTAATAGGGGGAAGTGCCGTCCGTGAGCTCTAATTGGCTCACGGACGGCACTTCCCCCTATTAGACCCGCGGCCGCCGGAGATGATGCAGCAGGAGGGACAAAGGAGAGGCGATCTGTGCCCTCCTTGTCCCTCCAATAAGCGGCGGCGGCGGCACTGGGGGGAATATCTGGCACTAGGGGGGATATCTGGCACTGGGGCATATATGGCACTGGGGGGGAGATGTCTGGCACTAGGGGGGATATCTGGCACTGGAGCATATATGGCACTGGGGGGGAGATGTCTGGCACTAGGGGGGATATCTGGCACTGGGGCATATATGGCACTGGGGGGGGATGTCTGGCACTAGGGGGGATATCTGGCACTGGGGCATATATGGCACTGGGGGGGGGATATCTGGCACTGGGGGGGGATGTCTGGCACTGGGGGGGATATCTGGCACTGGGGGGGGGGATGTCTGGCACTGGGGCATATATGGCACTGGGGGGGAGATCTGGCACTGGGGCATATATGGCACTGGGGGGGGGGGATATCTGGCACTGGGGGGGGATGTCTGGCACTGGGGGGGGGGTGTCTGGCACTGGGGCATATATGGCACTGGGGGGGGATGTCTGGCACTGGGGCATATATGGCACTGGGGGGGGATGTCTGGCACTGGGGGGGATATCTGGGACTGGGACATGTCTGGCACTGGGGCATATATGGCACTGGGGGGGATGTCTGGCACTGGGGGGGATATCTGGCACTGGGGGGGATGTCTGGCACTGGGGGGGATAGCTGGCACTGGGACATGTCTGGCACTGGGGCATATATGGCACTGGGGGGGGATGTCTGGCACTGGGGGGGATGTCTGGCACTAGGGGGGATATCTGGCACTGGGGGAATATCTGGCACTGGGGGCATATGTGGCACTGGGGGGGAATATATGGCACTGGCAGCATATCTGGCACGGGGGGAATATCTGGCACTGGGGGCATATGTGGCACTGGGGGGGAATATCTGGCACTGGGGGCATATGTGGCACTGGGGGGGGTATATGTGTACCTGGCACATGGGGGGGGCTATATTTGGCACCGGGGGCATGTGAGTACCTGGCACCGTGGGGGAATATCTGGCACTGGGGTCATATGTGGCACTGGGAGCACAGCCCTAGCAACAAGGACTACCTCCTAGCAACGAGCATGACACCCAGTGCATGAAACACCTGACAACGAGCATGACACCCAGTGCATGAAACACCTGGCAACGAGCATGACACCCAGTGCATGAAACCCCTGACAACGAGAAGGTAATTGAAAAGTAATTAGAAGCCTTACTGTAGGACTTAATGTGTAATGGGCATTACGGTGTGTGGCATAATGTATCACGGACATTGCGGTGTGTGTCATAATGTGTCACAGGCATTACGGTGTATGGTATACTATATCGCGGGCATTGTGATATGTGGTGTGAGGATACGGATTCTCAGATCACTCAGGTAAACAGTTTAGTAAAGTGGCAAATGCCTTTTATTGTAAAAATACACACACAGTACACAAAACAGTAACTATTACATGCCAGGATGGTATCTTACCTACTAGGTTCCCACAATAGTATAGGATTACAGATGTGTGAGGGAGTATCTGTATAGCAGAGCCAACAAGTCTGCACTCCCAGGAAAAGCTTGTCATCCAGTGTCCACAATGCATTCAGACACAATCCTCATTCAGCACACTGGCAGCCTCGTCCTCAGTGCACGTCCAGTAGCCTTTTTGAAACGAGAGGATAACAACAATGCTTCTAGGCCTCAGCACACTGGAAGCGCTATCCTACCAGTAGCTTTCAGAAGCCATACACCTCATTCCTCTCAGGTCAGGAACTTCCATGCACTCTCTCTGACCTTCTGTCCAGAACTCTCTCTCTTTCAAAACTCCCACCAATTCCTCTAGGTGTAGACCTGCCTTCCAGGGCTGTCCAAGACATGGTGCTCTCTGCTTATTGGAGCTGCAGAGTAAGGGGTGGATATGACTGGGAAAAGGCCAGGTTCATTGCAGGGTAAACCCTGCTGTTGTCCTGTAACATGTCTATACATGCCTACTAAAGAACAATGGATGCTAATTAGGTTATCCCTCCTCCATTCACCACCAGATTTATCACCTTTGTAGCAGACAAGGGATTCTAGCTGCTATTTGTCTGTGAAATCCTCTGGCAGAGAACTATTCATATTAACAACTACACACATTCAACACAGTATAACCAAATAAACCACATAGTCCAAATATAACATATAAAATATAACTGTACAATATAATGACACAACACAATACAATACAATCATATATATGTACATCTTCATATGCATTCTGTACAAAACATCAGGCTGGACATATTATTCCCTGATAAACACAAACACATATAACAGAGGGATAATGTTTCACAATAATATGTGATGTCCATTTCTATTGGGAATCCAGGCAGCATGCTGTATAGGTGAGTTCTGTCCTGTCTCTTTACACTAACGCACTGAATCCAGAAACAGGCTGGCAAAAAGTACTCCTAATGAGCCAACTGGGGCTGCGTCTGTTACACACCTCCCCTACTTTTTCCAGCCGCTGCGATTCAGTGACGAGTAACCCATTTGGGATGGGCAGATATCACATCTGGACCGCCTGGGTCAAACAGGTGTGGGCTTACATTTCCATCTGGCGGTGGAGGGTCTGGGCTCAGCAGTTCACAGTTTTTAAGACCCCCTCCAGTATCCCAGGCACTGTGTTTAAACAGCCTGATTGGTGGTGGGTATCCTTTATCATCAGAGGTGCTTCCCTCACCACCCTTCTTTTTGAATGACAACACTCCCTTTATCTTTGGTGCATCAGAGAGGAGAGTGATCTGCATCAACAAGATCTGGTCTCTGGGGTCCTCACTCTCCCTCCCCAACACTATATTCCCTGGGAACTCCACCTCCATCACCTCTGGTGCATCTGGACAGTGGTTTGCCTCCCCCTCCCCCATTTTGAGTGACGTTACTCCCTCTACTTCTGAGGTATCACAGGGTAGCACAATCTGCATCACCAGCCTTGCATCAGGAACCCTGGCAGGGATAGTCAGTGGCTGGGGCCCTTCTTCTGCACTTAACCACTGGGATGAATTTGGCTGCAGGGGAGCAGTGAGTATCTGTAATTCTTCTCCACGTGCTCCCCCCTCAAAAGCCTCTACCCCCTCCCTTGGGTCTGAAATGTCTTCTACGCCCTCAATTGATAATTTCTGGGCCTCCACTAGTATAGTAAACTGGGCAGCTGGTTCAGGTGCCACTGGCAGACTAGACCTCACCTGCAGCAGTGAGTCCTCGGCCCTTATCAGCTCCTTGGTGCCCTTGACACCAACATCTTCTTGGAACTGGCATTCATTCACCATTTCTTCATTTTCCACCTCTGAAAAGGGAAAGCTGGGTAGCAGCACCTCTGCTTGGTCTGTAGTTATATCAAGCAGATCCTCACTCTGTGTCTTGTCCTCTGTGTGTGGGGTATCGAGCCCTCCCACCACAGGCACCTTAGCTGACTGGTTAGTACTTTGTAAAGGAATGCTATAACTCAGCTGTTCCTCAGATATTTCTTGCATAGAATAGCACAGGGTAGCATTCACTGCACTTACCCGCACAGTATGGTCCAGACTCCATGTACGCCTTTCTGGGGATAACTGCCTCCTGGAGTGATCCAACACACCTTGCTCTCTGGTCTGTTCATGCCACCTTAGAGTGGATTCCATCAGCCGACTGCTCGAGTTCTCCATCCTCTGACCCAGTCGCTGGTTTGGCAAATCTCCTCTGTATGAAACTTCAGGCGCCAGGTTGCGTCGCTGACAACTTCTCAGGGGCACATCCTGATGGGACAGGGCAGTCTGTAGAATGGTGGCTGCTGGTGCAAGAGTCCGCACTGTAGGACTGTCTTCTGGTAATCCCAGCACCTCCTTTATTACCCGCATCCGATCCTCGGGTGTCGCGCCATCTCCCAGTGCTTCTAGACGGGCCTGTAATAACTCTGGTGTCTTTTCAAACTTTTTTCCAACCTTTCCCTCTCCAAGGGCTTTCAGACGGGGTTGTACTAACCCTCGGGATCCCACCTCCGATCCTCCGCTATCCCTGCGGTTACCGGCATCGAATGTCCCGGCTGAAGGTCTCAACCATTCCGTCACTTGTTCCTCATCGTCCGACTCCTCAGAGTCCTCTTCTTCATTATCAGGATGTTCTCGATCCCATAGAACCAATCTTGCAATTAGGGATTCCTTTACATCCATTACGGTCACCTTAATACCGCGCGCTCGGCAGACCATATGCAGGAATCTCTTGTTGAGGTTTTTGTACACCTCTATTTCTGCCTCCATACTGCTGACTTTCCAAATGTACTAACAACTTTTCAGCAAGATACCTGGCTACTGTGTGCCAAACTGTTTACAAGGCTCTTAGGTGCCCTCCGCTGACACCTCTCGCAGCCTTACCCAGGGTAAACTGGGACTGAGTGACCCCACTGCTTGCCACCAATTGTGAGGATACGGATTCTCAGATCACTCAGGTAAACAGTTTAGTAAAGTGGCAAATGCCTTTTATTGTAAAAATACACACACAGTACACAAAACAGTAACTATTACATGCCAGGATGGTATCTTACCTACTAGGTTCCCACAATAGTATAGGATTACAGATGTGTGAGGGAGTATCTGTATAGCAGAGCCAACAAGTCTGCACTCCCAGGAAAAGCTTGTCATCCAGTGTCCACAATGCATTCAGACCCAATCCTCATTCAGCACACTGGCAGCCTCGTCCTCAGTGCACGTCCAGTAGCCTTTTTGAAACGAGAGGATAACAACAATACTTCTAGGCCTCAGCACACTGGAAGCGCTATCCTACCAGTAGCTTTCAGAAGCCATACACCTTATTCCTCTCAGGTCAAGAACTCCACTCTCTCTGACCTTCTGTCCAGAACTCTCTCTCTTTCAAAACTCCCACCAATTCCTCTAGGTGTAGACCTGCCTTCCAGGGCTGTCCAAGACATGGTGCTCTCTGCTTATTGGAGCTGCAGAGTAAGGGGTGGATATGACTGGGAAAAGGCCAGGTTCATCGCAGGGTAACACCTGCTGTTGTCCTGTAACATGTCTATACATGCCTACTAAAGAACAATGGATGCTAATTAGGTTATCCCTCCTCCAAGTATCAGATAGTGTCCATTCACCACCAGATTTATCACCTTTGTAGCAGACAAGGGATTCTAGCTGCTATTTGTCTGTGAAATCCTCTGGCAGAGAACTATTCATATTAACAACTACACACATTGAACACAGTATAACCAAAAAAACCACATAGTCCAAATATAACATATAAAATATAACTGTACAATATAATAACACAACACAATACAATCATATATATATACATCTTCATATGCATTATGTACAAAACATCAGGCTAGACATATTATTCCCTGATAAACCCAAACACATATAACAGAGGGATGATGTTTCACAATAATATGTGATGTCCATTTCTATTGGGAATCCAGGCAGCATGCTGTATAGGTGAGTTCTGTCCTGTCTCTTTACACTAACGCACTGAATCCAGAAACAGGCTGGCAAAAAGTACTCCTCTAGAGCCAGCTGGGGCTGCGTCTGTTACATGTGGTATAATGTCTCAGGGTCATTGCAGTGTGTGGCATAATGTATCACGGACATTGCGGTGTGTGTCATAATGTGTCAGGCATTACGGTGTGTGGTATACTATATCACGGTCATTGTGGTATGTGGTATAATGTCTCAGGGTCATTGCAGTGTGGCATAATACATAACGGGCATTGCGGTGTGTGGCATAGGGTATAACGGGCAGGGCATTGCGGTATGTGTCACAGGCATTACGGTGTATGGTATACTATATCACGGGCATTGTGGTATAATGTCTCAAGGTCATTGCGGTGTGTGTCATAATGTGTCACAGGCATTGTATGTGCTATAATGTATCAGGGGCATTGCAGTGTGTAGCATAATGTATAACGGGCATTGCGATTCCTGTCATAATGTATCGGGGGCATTACGGTGTGTGGCATAATGTGTCACAGGCATTACGGTGTGTGGCATAATGTGTCACAGGCATTACGGTGTGTGGCATAATGTGTCACAGGCATTACGGTGTGTGGCATAATGTGTCACAGGCATTACGGTGTGTGGCATAATGTGTCGGGGGCATTACGGTGTGTGGCATAATGTGTCACAGGCATTACGGTGTGTGGCATATTGTGTCATGTGCATTATTGTGTGTGGAATAATGTCTAAGGGCCATGGCAGTATGTGGCATAATGTATACTGGGCATTACTATAAGGAGGAAAAATGACAAATAATGTAAGGGGCATGAATCAGGATTATTTTTCTTTCCTGTGGTGGCTAACATCTGGGCGTGCAGGTTGCAGAACTGGGGTATAAGGTAGTCTTTTCCTGCAATACCACGCCCCTTTATGAGAAACCACGCCCATTCCAACAAAACCACGCCCCTTTTTTTGCAGCGCGCGCCTCAGGCGCGCGCATATTTATCCCTTTCTTGCTCCCAATTATGCGGCGGGTGGGGGGGGGGCGCCAAATAATTTTTTGGCTTGGGGGAGAAAAATTTCTAGTTACGCCACTGAAACATACATATATATATATATATACACATATACACACTCACACACACACACATTACATACATAGACACACACATAAAGCAACACAAAGATCCAAAAATTCCAATTTTATAAACTGCAGCATAATAAAAAACAACAACATTATAACAGCAGGATGATTTAAACAAAAAATAAAAAAATACAGCTAGCTTACTTTTTTTCTCTGCAGCTGGCAAGCTGCTTGTGGCTCTCTGCTGGCTGGCTCTACAAACTCTTCTTTCCTGCAGCCTGCGTGCCCAGCCAATGACTGAGCTGCAGGCTGCACCTTAACACCATTGGACAGCTGAGCCGTCGCTCAGCTGTCCTGAACTTCTATGCTGCGCTGGAGCCTCTGCTGTTCGGTTGCCAGGGCAACCTACATAGAGCCGTCGGAGGAGCGCAGTGCCGCAGATCGGAGGCTCTGACCGCGACCGCCGCCTGCCCAATCCCCCGCCGATAAGTGAGCCGCCTCCTCAGGGACAGGAGGTGGGAGCGCAGCCAGGGGGAATATGCGCTCCAACTAGGTGTGCGCTGTGGGCAATGCCCCTTCAGCACACACCTAGTTACGGCGCTGATGTTTGGGGACTATTTTTTTTGAAGTGCCATCCTGTCTGACACTGCAGTGCCACTGCTAGATGGGCCAGGTGTTTGTGTCGGCCACTTGTGTCGCTTAGCTTAGTCACACAGCGACCTTGGTGCGCCTCTTTTTTTCTTTGCATCATGTGCTGTTTGGGGACAATTTTTTTGAAGTGCCATCCTGCCTGACACTGCAGTGCCACTCCTAGATGGGCCAGGTGTTTGTGTCGGCCACTTGTGTCGCTTAGCTTAGTCACACAGCGACCTTGGTGCGCCTCTTTTTTTCTTTGCATCATGTGCTGTTTGGGGACAATTTTTTGAAGTGCCATCCTGTCTGACACTGCAGTGCCACTCCTAGATGGGCCAGGTGTTTGTGTCGGCCACTTGTGTCGCTTAGCTTAGTCACACAGCGACCTTGGTGCGCCTCTTTTTTTCTTTGCATCATGTGCTGTTTGGGGACAATTTTTTGAAGTGCCATCCTGTCTGACACTGCAGTGCCACTCCTAGATGGGCCAGGTGTTTGTGTCGGCCACTTGTGTCGCTTAGCTTAGTCACACAGCGACCTTGGTGCGCCTCTTTTTTTCTTTGCATCATGTGCTGTTTGGGGACAATTTTTTTGAAGTGCCATCCTGCCTGACTCTGCAGTGCCACTCCTAGATGGGCCAGGTGTTTGTGTCGCCCACTTGTGTCGCTTAGCTTAGTCACACAGCGACCTTGGTGCGCCTCTTTTTTTCTTTGCATCATGTGCTGTTTGGGGACAATTTTTTTGAAGTGCCATCCTGTCTGACACTGCAGTGCCACTCCTACATGGGCCAGGTGTTTGTGCCACCCACTTGGGTCGCTTAGCTTAGTCATCCAGCGACCTCGGTACTAATTTTAGGACTAAAAATAATATTGTGGGGTGTGAGGTGTTCAGAATAGACTGAAAATGAGTGGAAATTATGGTTATTGAGATAAATAATACTATAGGATCAAAATTACCCCCAAATTCTATGATTTAAGCTGTTTTTGAGGCGTTTATAAAAAAAAAAAAAAACACCAGAATTCAAAACACACCCAAATCCACCAACATTTTTTAAGGGAGGTTTTGCCACACCTCCAAACTGTCCCGATTTTCGTGGGACAGTCCCGTTTTTTGGGGACTGTCCCGCTGTCCCACCCGCGGGCCGCAGTGTCCCGCAGTGGGGGGGGGGGGGGGGCAGTTGGGAGGCTCCGTCTCTCGCTGTCCTGCGTAGCAGTGTATCCCCAGCTACTGTATCTCTCCCAGAAGATTCTGGAGGTCTGTTCCCATTCAGTGAACTTGATGGTAAGGAGCTGCAGTCTGAATGCCAGAATCTTCCCTGTGACTCAGAGAAAATCCAGGCATCAGACATGGTGAAAATAGCATCAGCTCAGGAACTGGAAGGGAACATGTTGCTCTACTCTAGGGCACCTGAATGTGTTTTGGACTGGCATTTTGTGCAAGGTGAAATGACTGACTCTAACCAGGACAATGGTGTTCAGCCAGGACATGTAGCAGTGAATGGAGAAGGTAATGCCACTGTCCCGGTGAACCTACATCCATGTTCCAGTACAACAATGGTCGAGTTGGTGGATACACACAAGGAAGCTGAGCAGATTGTACTCCAGGCCAAAGCATACAAGACTCAGAGTAGGATCCCACAAGTTACCCAGCCAGCCAGGCTGGAGGAAGCATTTACCCAGGATAGCACAGAAGAAACTTCTGGCATGAAGGAATCCCCATTGTGCCCTGACAGTTACCATACCCGTGGTTCTTGTTTGGGGGAGGCAAGCCACTGTCCTGATGCACCAGAGGTGATGGAAGTGGGGTTCCCAGGGAATACATGGTTGGGGAGGGAGAGTGAGGGCCCCAGAGATCAGATTTTGTTTATGGAGGAAAACTGTGACTATCTGAAATGTGAGGTTACCCAGTTGGGTGTAGGGGAATTATTAAGTCCCCAGGCGCAGTTATTGGACTTACTGAATTACACTGTTGCACATGCTGTTACCCCAACCCAGCGGCTGTCTACAAAGGGGACTTTGATTAATGTATTTGGATGGGACACCGGGGGGAAATACAAACTATGGGCTACTGATCACGTTTCCACCGGACCCTGGTAAGACTGTATTGATTTATGTACTGTGGGCCACGCACCTGCCAGACCGGGAAAAAAAATCCCCACACCAGCCTTGTGACACTGGCTATGGGCTTTATACATGGAACGCTTGTGAGCTCTAAACGAACAGTAAAATGCCGGCCCTTAAACCACCAGACCCACAAGAGAATCCAGCCAATAACTGTTATGATGGGGCCTAGACTGTTTGATGCAGGAGAGCGACACTGCTTTCAGCAAGCTTAAGCCACCCAGGACACAGGGCGTGGAAGTAGGGGGAGGAAATGTGACAACACAGCCGGCGCATTGTGTCGCACAGTGGTAAAAGACACGCAGTTACTTCCCTAGCCCTGGTCCTACCCATGTACTACACTAATTGTTGATCTGTATTTGGCCATATACTAGGCAATATTGTATTATATTGTATGATGTTATTGTTACAAGGGTACAGTTATGTTTTCGATGTATATATATGAATGTATTGGTTATTGTGTTATAGCTTGTAAAATAATGTTCCCCCATGTGACTGCTCAGATAACCTGTGTGTTTGCTGTTGTGTAGATACACCCAGTCTCAGATGTCAGGCCATACACCCCCCTCATTCTTCTCCACACAATGGATTCCAGGCCACACAATCAGATTAAGTAAGGTTACTTTAGTTAACATCTATTGTGGCCTAGGGGACATGCCTGGACATGTGAAAGTAGGTTTGCTCTGAAACTGTTCTGGGGGTGTCGCCTTATTGTAGGAAAGACAAAGGTTTGATAATAGCAAACAGGGGTGATTGAGAGTGTGGCAGGAGACTGGCTAAGAAGTAATGTTCTGTCAGGAGTTCCAGGAGGGAATTGTCTGGTAGAATTGGATCACAGAAGTGTGCTGAGCTGTTTATAACCCATTCTGTTCAATAAACCACTGTTGGTTTTTCATCTACCACCATGACTGAGTGATTTTGAACCCAGTATCCTCACAAACACCTATCCACTAAAGCAGAGGTTCTCAAACTCGGTCCTCGGGGGCCCACACGGTGCATATTTTGCAGGTCTCCTCACAGAATCGCAAGTGAAATAATTAGCTCCATCTGTGGACCTTTTAAAATGTGTCAGTGAGTAATTAATACACCTGTGCACCTGCTGGGTTACCTGCAAAACATGCACTGTGTGGGGTCCTGAGGACCGAGTTTGAGAACCTCCTGTCAAAGAGGGTCCCTTCAGCCAATCAGGGAGCGCCACGTCGTGGCACTCTCCTGATTGGCTGTGCGCTCCTGTAGTGTCAGTGAGGCTGCACACGGCAGAGATACAATGTTGCACCTATGCGCTCCATTGTATCCAATGGTGGGAACTTTGCGGTCACCGGTGAGGTTACTTTCGGTCAACTCTTTGACAGGAGTCAGGGGGGGTCCTGGCAGTCGGGGAAAGGGGTCCCATGTGTAAACATGAGTCCCCTTTCAGTGCGTGGTCGGGTTTCCGGTTTGTTTTTTTGGCAAGTACGTGGATTATACAAAGAACAGAAGATACACTGGATCATGTGAGTATAATTTTTTTCACAGGTACCCCGAGGATTCTACATGGAGAAGAGGACCGAGCCTCGTGTGAACATAGGTAAGTATGTATGTATGGAGGTGTGCATGTATGTAATAAACTTTTACTGTCACGGTGTGTGTGTCCTGTTTTTTGTTGGGTATTTTTTTAGTAGTAGTACTACAGGTACCAGCGGGCCCGGTTTTCCACCACATGCTGGTACTTGTGGTTCTCCAAGTACCAGCTTGCGGGGGAGGCTTGCTGGGACTTGTAGTATTGCTACTAAAAACAATATTCAGATTTTTTACACTTGGCTATCAGCCCCCCATCCGCCACCCTTGGAAGGGGGGGACAGCCTCGGGCTTCACCCCTGGCCCTTGGGTGGCTGGAGGGGGGGACCCCTTGATTGAAGGGGTTCCCACTCCTCCAGGGTAACCCGGCCAGGGGTGACTAGTTGGGAATGTAATGCCAGGGCCGCAGGGACCACAATAAAAGTGTCCCCCGGCTGTGGCATTATCTCTCTGACTAGTGGAGCCCAGTGCTGGTTCCAAAAATACGGGGGACCCCTACGCTTTTTGACCCCCGTATTTTTGGCACCAGGACCAGGCGCAGAGCCCGGTGCTGGTTGTTAAAATATGGGGGAACCCCTGTCATTTCCCCCCCCATATTTTTTCTACCAGGACCGGCTCAAAGAGCCCGAGGCTGGTTATGCTTAGGAGGGGGGACCCCACGCAATTTTTTTCCAAAGTTTTTACATTAAACAGACCCTTGCCCATAGATAACCATGCACAGATGGGTTTATTAACAATGGGTTAGCTAGTATTACTTCAACTAGCAGTGGAATGTCCTTTCCGATAAATCAATTTTTAAATTGCGAATCCATCTATTCTATATATGTTCTGCAGTGCCCCTGTCGACTGCAATATGTCGGCAGGACTATAAGAACAATAAAGAGTCGTTTTAGAGAACATAGACGCAATATTATTAATAGATCCATTAAACATAATGTTTCAAGACATTTTATTAAATGTCACAATGGGGACCCCAAAGGTTTGTCTTTGACAGTAGTGGAACAATTTGCTAATACTAGGAGGGGAGGGAATAGATTTCGACAGCTCTGTATTGGAGAATCCGCATGGATATTTAAACTAGACACCCTGAGCCCTAAGGGGTTGAACGAGGCTATTGATTACACCTGTTTGGATTAACTTTGTTTGTATGTAATTATATTATTTGGATAATATATAATTTAATTCAATTATATTTTATATATGATGCCAGTGGATTAATAGCGATACAGCTAAATTAGAACACCAGCGCTGTCAGCATTGGCATAATTATAATTGTTAAATTTGGTTGGTTTTTGTTTTATATAAGTTTTATATAATTTTTTAATAAAAAATTTTTTTTATATAATAAAAACTTTTTTTCATTTTCATATTAATATTAATAATAATAATAAAAACTTTTTTAATAGCTTTTTAATTAATAAATGTGGTAGCTGTGTCAATTAATGGAGAGTCTGCCTATGGTTTAATCAATTGTTTAATCAATTATTTGTGGCTATTACTGATATTACACATGCACTTTGAAGGACTATTTCTGAGCACACATGTGCAAGTATTTATGATTGAAGGCGGTCCATATGGGAGTTATATAAGGGCTTAGATAGAGTGAGCCCTATAGTCTTGAGGAAGTCCCGAGTCCTGGGACGAAACGCGTTGACGTCATCTCCCTGTCTGTTCGACCACACACCGACAGAAGGATCCACATGTATTAAGCTGCTGACCGGAGTTCCCGATTGTCAGCCTGCTAGCACCTGAGACTGCATTTCCTTCAGAGGTCTGAGCACAAGCGGTAATCCTAACTTAGACGCTGATTAGAACATCCGCTGTTCACCTACCAAGAACCCGAGAGTGTGCTATCTCCAGCGGTCATACTACAGGCGGTGGTTACAACTGAGACGCTGACCGGAGCTCCTGCTGTCCGCTTGCCAGCGGTCAAAATACAGGCGGTGGTTACAACTGAGACGCTGACCGGAGCTCCTGCTGTCCGCTTGCCAGGACCTGAGAGTGAAACATCTCAGCGCTCATACTATAAACAGTGTACTGGCATCATACAGATTTACCTGTCCGCCAAGATTGAAATTCACTAACTGTGCACCGGCGGTGAGCATTACAGTTTTGAAACTATACATTATTTCCATTTCTCCAGGTGCGTGCAATTTAACACCGGATATTCCCGCAGGTCGGGTAAGAACTCAGTTATCTATCCTCTGCACTGGGACGCCAGTAGCAGGAGGTTGTGAGAAACGAGTATATGTTACATATCGGCAGTTGTTACAGTATTTATATTCAGTGTGACATAATTGGATGTAACAGATTTGGATAAGTCTGTTTAGTGTCACCTATATATTGTTGCCATTAATATAATTATACTACTGCTGTCTAGTTCTTTCAATATTAGTGGATCCTATCTGCCCCTATTGTAGTGTGTGGAACATACAGAATTTTAGCTGCTTAGTTATTTATGTATGTGTGTCTATTTATTCATTTAGTAAAATATATTATTAATTAAGGCAGACTCTCTGTTATTTATTTCGGTGGTGAGTGAAAGCGGACACACTTCTGAGATTTATATAAATATACAAACAAATACATTTGGTTTGAATTCAAGCGCATCATTGTTTTTTCTTTTTCTTTTATAAACTTGCTGTAGGATTTAGCTAATCCTCCAAATGTGTGCAGCTGAATCAAACAATTAAACTAACTAATTGCGCCGGGATTTGAGGTGTGAAATACACCTCTCTTTTGACCATGCACAGATCTCACTGATCCGTGCATGGTTATCCAAACTCGACTGGAAAAAGCAGGTCTATTTTTTCTGCTGCTTTTTTTAACGATTCGCAAAAAAATACACCCGCTCTTGAGCACTCAGAGACTAACACCCAAATACGAATGAATAGTGAATGCCCGTATTGTATGAAATAACAGCCCTGTTTGACCGATGGTCTATTCATTCGTATTTCTGAACTTTGCCAATCAAACCATTACAAATAGACCAGACACTGCCGAGATTTGTGCTTAGTGAATTCCTGTGTTGGGACTTAGAAAAAAAAACACAAATCGGACAAACTCGATTCTTTATTAAATATTGGCCTCTGCTGCTAAATTGGACCTAGTCATTGTGCGTCACAGATTCGTGCGGCTAATACATGACATTTTTCCTATGATGTTTGAATTGTGATCAAATTTAGGAATTACTGCGGTATAATTACACCAATAAGAGAGGGTAACATTCAGCGAAAACATATATGAGCTACTCAGAACAACAGAGACGTCTAAGGACAGAGTGAATCAATGTAACAGGTGGCAGTGCTGTGCAGTGCAGTAGGTGTGCGGTGTCACTGACACTGCACTGCACTCTCACCTGTTACATAGATTCAGCCAGTCACTCAGTTCTGCCAGCCAGTCACTATTGTTACCGCCAGTGTCCCAACGCGCCGCATTACAGGGAAGTAGACGCACTAAATAAACTACAGCTCCCAGCAGCCCATAGCGCCGAAGCATTCCAGCACTAAGGCCTTCTGGGAGCTGTAGTTTATTGAGTGCATCTTCTTCCCTATAATGCGGCGCGTTGGGACACCGGCGCTAACAATAGTGACTGGCTGCTGTGCGAGTCTCCGGGAGAGCCACTGCCAAAGGGAGGACAGCAGCTTAGCGATGCAGGAGGAGAAGCAGGAGAAGCATTACCCGCCCCTCCCCCACTCACAGTACCTCCGGGCCCCATCCACGGCACCCCCCTACACCCCCCTCCACCACCCACGGTATCTCCAGACCCTCTTCCCTACCCCCAGCACCCACCCCTCCCCCACCCACGGCACCACTGCACCCGGCCCTCCACCACCTGTGGCACCCCTGCATCCGCTTCTCCCCCACTCGTGGTGTTTCTGGATCCCCTCCCCCACCCACCCACGCACCCGCCCCTCCCCTACCCATGGCACCACCACACCATCCCCTCCCCCACCCGCGGAACCCTTACAAACACCCCTCACCAAACTGCGGCCCCCCAGATCCCATCCGCGTCTCCCCCACACCCGCCACTCCCCCAACCACAGCACCTTTAGGTCATTCATCAGGCCCTGGGTGCGCCGTTCAGCCATTGGCAGGCCCTTTGTCCGTGCAATATTTAACCACTCACACAATTATTATTAGGGTGTGTAAGGGTTAAGGGGGGCGTAGCCCCTTACGACGGTGTGAAGAACGCCCGTAGGGCACGTTGAATCACCTAGTGTACTATAGTGACTGACACAGCCCCAGGCCATTATACTACTGACTGACACAGCCCCGGGCCGTTATACCACTGACTAACACAGCCCCGTGCCGTTATACCACTGACTGACACTGCCCCGGGCCGCTATACCACGGACTGACACAGCCCAGGCCTTTATACCACTGACTGACACAGCCGCAGACCGCTATACCACTGACTGTCACAGCGCAGGGCCGTTATACCACTGACTGACACAGCCCCGGGCAATTATACCACTGACTGACACAGCCCCAGGCCGTTATGCCACTGACTGACACAGCCCCAGGCCATTATACCACTGAGTGACACAGCCCCGGCCGTTATACCACTGAGTGACACAGCCCCGGGCCATTATACCACTGACTGACACAGCCCCGGGCCGTTATACCACTGACTGACACAGCCCCGGGCCATCATACCACTGACTGACACAGCCCCGGAACGTTATACCACTGACTGACACAGCCCCGGGCCTTTATACCACTGACTGACACAGCCCCGGGCCGTTATGGCACTGACTGACACAGCCCCGGGCCGTTATACCACTGACTGACACAGCCCGGGCCGTTATACCACTGACTGACACAGCCCCGGGCCTTTATACCACTGACTGACACAGCCCCGGGCCATTATACCACTGACTTACACAGCCCCGGGCCTTTATATCACTGACTGACACAACCCCGGGCCGTTATGGCACTGACTGACACAGCCCCGGGCCGTTATACCACTGACTGACACAGCCCTGGGCCGTTATACCACTGACTGACACAGCCCCGGGCCGTTATACCACTGACTGACACAGCCCCGGGCCATTATACCACTGAATGACACAAGTCCGGGCTGTTATACCACTGACTTACACAGCCCCGGGCCTTTATACCACTGACTGACACAGCCCCGGGCCGTTATGGCACTGACTGACACAGCCCAGGCCGTTATACCACTGACTGACACAGCCCCGGGCTGTTATGCCATTGACTGACACAGCCCCGGGCCGTTATACCACTGACTGACACAGCCCCGGGCCTTTATACCACTGACTGACACAGCACCGGGCCTTTATACCACTGACTGACACAGCCCCGGGCCGTTATACCACTGACTGACACAGCCCCGGGCCTTTATACCACTGACTGACACAGCCCCGGGCCGTTATGGCATTTACTGACACAGCCCAGGGCTGTTATACCACTGACTGACACAGCCCTGGGCCGTTATACCACTGACTGACACAGCCCCGGGCCGTTATAAAACTGACTGACACAGCCCCGGGCCATTATACCACTGACTGACACAGCCCCGGGCCTTTATACCACTGACTGACACAGCCCCGGGCCGTTATGGCACTGACTGACACAGCCCCGGGCCGTTATACCACTGACTGACACAGCCCGGGCCGTTATACCACTGACTGACACAGCCCCGGGCCGTTATACCACTGACTGACACAGCCCCGGGCCGTTATACCACAGACTGACACAGCCCCGGGCCGTAATACCATTGACTGACACAGCCCCGGGCCGTTATAAAACTGACTGACACAGCCCCGGGCCATTATACCACTGACTGACACAGCCCCGGGCCGTTATACCACTGACTTACACAGCCCCGGGCCTTTATACCACTGACTGACACAGCCCCGGGCCATTATGGCACTGACTGACACAGCCCCGGGCCGTTATACCACTGACTGACACAGCCCGGGCCGTTATACCACTGACTGACACAGCCCCGGGCTGTTATACCACTGACTGACACAGCCCCGGGCCGTTATACCATAGACTGACACAGCCCCGGGCCGTTATACCATTGACTGACACAGCCCCGGGCCGTTATACCACAGACTGACACAGCCCCGGGCCTTTATACCACTGACTGATACAGCCCCGGGCCGTTATACCACTGACTTACACAGCCCCGGGCCTTTATACCACTGACTGACACAACCCCGGGCCGTTATGGCACTGACTGACACAGCCCCGGGCCGTTATACCACAGACTGACACAGCCCCGGTCCGTTATACCATTGACTGACACAGCCCCGGGCCGTTATACCACTGACTGACACAGCCCCGGGCCTTTATACCACTGACTGACACAGCCCCGGGCCATTATACCACTGACTTACACAGCCCCGGGCCTTTATATCACTGACTGACACAACCCCGGGCCGTTATGGCACTGACTGACACAGCCCCGGGCCGTTATACCACTGACTGACACAGCCCTGGGCCGTTATACCACTGACTGACACAGCCCCGGGCCGTTATACCACTGACTGACACAGCCCCGGGCCATTATACCACTGAATGACACAAGTCCGGGCTGTTATACCACTGACTTACACAGCCCCGGGCCTTTATACCACTGACTGACACAGCCCCGGGCCGTTATGGCACTGACTGACACAGCCCAGGCCGTTATACCACTGACTGACACAGCCCCGGGCCGTTATGCCATTGACTGACACAGCCCCGGGCCGTTATACCACTGACTGACACAGCCCCGGGCCTTTATACCACTGACTGACACAGCACCGGGCCTTTATACCACTGACTGACACAGCCCCGGGCCGTTATACCACTGACTGACACAGCCCCGGGCCTTTATACCACTGACTGACACAGCCCCGGGCCGTTATGGCATTTACTGACACAGCCCAGGGCCGTTATACCACTGACTGACACAGCCCTGGGCCGTTATACCACTGACTGACACAGCCCCGGGCCGTTATAAAACTGACTGACACAGCCCCGGGCCATTATACCACTGACTGACACAGCCCCGGGCCGTTATACCACTGACTTACACAGCCCCGGGCCTTTATACCACTGACTGACACAGCCCCGGGCCGTTATACCACTGACTGACACAGCCCCGGGCCGTTATACCACTGACTGACACAGCCCCGGGCCGTTATACCACTGACTGACACAGCCCCGGGCCGTTATACCACAGACTGACACAGCCCCGGGCCGTTATACCATTGACTGACACAGCCCCGGGCCGTTATACCACTGACTGACACAGCCCCGGGCCTTTATACCACTGACTGACACAGCCCCGGGCCGTTATACCACTGACTGACACAGCACCGGGCCGTTATACCACTGACTGACACAGCCCCGGGCCGTTATACCACAGACTGACACAGCCCCGGGCCGTTATACCATTGACTGACACAGCCCCGGGCCGTTATACCACTGACTGACACAGTCCTTATACCACTAACTGACACAGCCCTGGGCCGTTATACCACTGACTGACACAGCCCCGAGCCATCATACCACTGACTGACACAGCCCCTTTGGCAGCCCCACAGCACAGCTCCTAATAGACACTCTAACACAACCTCACAGCACAGCCCTGAATGGACACTCTGACACAACCTCACAGCACAGCCCTGAATGGACACTCTGACACAACCTCACAGCACAGCCCCTAATGGACACTCTAACACAACCTCATAGCACAGCCCCTAATGGACACTCTAACACAACCTCACAGCACAGCCCCTAATGGACACTCTGACACAACCTCACAGTACAGCCCTGAATGGACACTCTGACACAACCTCACAGCACAGCACCTGATGGACACTCTGACACAACCTCACAGCACAGCACCTGATGGACACTCTGACACAGCACCTATTGGATACTATGACACAACCCCTGATGGACACTCTGACAGCCTACTCTTAAAAGGACAAAGACTGACAGCGCACAACAGCAGAGCTCCTCACAGTGTGTAAGCATGCAGGGAAATGGCGCTGAAGCATGGGACGCTGAGATTTTAAAGACTCAAAGTCTCGCGAGAATCCAACGTGGGATGATGACTTTCGGCCTCTTCTGCGATCCCGAGCCTGGTGGGGACTTCGTGAACCGGGCTCATGAATGACTTGACAGGCTATACTTGGAGTTCTGGGAATCTGAACCACTCATCTCTAGTCACAACCAGTGTACCTGCCCCTATATTGTCATATACCCACCATGCTCCCGGTTCTCCTACAGTACAGCCATGTGTGTCACTGTTACCCTCTGCTCCATGTCCTGTGGTATCACCAGTAGATCAGTGACAGACTGCGTGTATGTATCATTCCAGAGATCAGACCATCTCAGCAGATCTATCCCTGGTGCCCGTGTACAGCCGCCATGCAGAGGCTGAGGTTCTACAGGGTCCTAGTGATACCAGGTATACATACAGTACGTCTGGCCTTACAGAGAATGCTGCACATGGATCAGGGTGATAGACACGTCCTGTGGACCTCACCCAGATGTGACCAGACCTTTCTACATTTCATTATCCCCTATCCCTATACCGGTACCTGACAGCTGTAACATCTCTGTATTCCAGTAACTATTATATGGGTATAACTGGTAGTTACTGACTGTGCTGAAACCTGAAGACACAATGACTGTGACATGCTGATGATGGAACTCATTTTATTACATTTACATTGGACATCACTCACAATACAATGAGCCGTTACTGTGACACAATGTACATTTATCATCCATAATCTGTGCCCGGTGCCCCCAATCTGCAGGTACAGAGCGTCCCGGACCGCAGGGTCATGTGACATCAGGGACCCCATTTATCAAACTTATATCAATCTCCGGCAAAATTTCTGCATAAAAAAGAAAAACAGAGATAATGTGACGGATCTGCTCCACGGCTCATTCTATTCCTCTCACATCATCATATTCCGCAAGGGGAACAAATCATTATAGAATGTGATACAGTAATTATTACAGTAATAATAAATAGGACAAGTAATTCTTTATAACGTCTACGTGGTCACTTGGAGCATGAAAGATATTATTGTTTAATACATTAACCCTGTATTGACAACGGCATCCTATTTGTTCATAAGCTTGCGACACCTGTACAGCATCAGCCGGTCCAATCCTGTCCTACTACACCTATTACATACATCCTGCTACACCTGTTACATACATCCTGATACATCCTGCTACATACATCCTGATACATCCTGCTACAGACATCCTGATACACCTGTTACATACATCCTGATACACCTATTACATACATTCTGATACATCCTGTTGCCTATATCCTGATACACCTGTTACTGTACATACATCCTGATACATCCTGTTACCTACATCCTGATACACCTGTTACATACATCCTGCTACACCGGTTACATACATCCTGATACACCTGTTACATACATCCTGATACACCTGTTACATACATCCTGATACATCCTGTTACATACATCCCGATACACCTGTTACACACATCCTGATACACCTGTTACATACATCCTGATACACCTGTTACATACATCCTGATACACCTGTTACATACATCCTGATACACCTGTTACATACATCCTGAATCACCTGTTACATACATCCTGATACATCCTGTTACATACATCCTGATACACCTGTAATATACATCCTGATACACCTGTTACATACATCCTGATACACCTGTTACATACATCCTGATACACATGTTACATACATCCTGATGCACCTGTTACATACATCCTGATACATCCTGTTACATACATCCTGATACACCTGTTACCTACATCCTGATACACCTGTTACATACACCCTGATACACCTGTTACATACATCCTGATACACCTGTTACTGTACATACATCCTGATACATCCTGTTACCTACATCCTGATACACCTGTTACATACATCCTGCTACACCGGTTACATACATCCTGATACACCTGTTACATACATCCTGATACACCTGTTACATACATCCTGATACATCCTGTTACATACATCCCGATACACCTGTTACACACATCCTGATACACCTGTTACATACATCCTGATACACCTGTTACATACATCCTGATACACCTGTAATATACATCCTGATACACCTGTTACATACATCCTGATACACCTGTTACATACATCCTGATACACATGTTACATACATCCTGATGCACCTGTTACATACATCCTGATACATCCTGTTACATACATCCTGATACACCTGTTACCTACATCCTGATACACCTGTTACATACACCCTGATACACCTGTTACATACATCCTGATACACCTGTTACTGTACATACATCCTGATACATCCTGTTACCTACATCCTGATACACCTGTTACATACATCCTGCTACACCGGTTACATACATCCTGATACACCTGTTACATACATCCTGATACACCTGTTACATACATCCTGATACATCCTGTTACATACATCCCGATACACCTGTTACACACATCCTGATACACCTGTTACATACATCCTGATACACCTGTTACATACATCCTGATACACCTGTTACATACATCCTGAATCACCTGTTACATACATCCTGATACATCCTGTTACATACATCCTGATACACCTGTAATATACATCCTGATACACCTGTTACATACATCCTGATACACCTGTTACATACATCCTGATACACATGTTACATACATCCTGATGCACCTGTTACATACATCCTGATACATCCTGTTACATACATCCCGATACAAAAGAAAGGGAGGTTAACCGAAGTTAAATCAGGCGCAGGGAGGGCTGTTGTGCTAATTTTGAGCAGCTGCTATATAAGCAGGACTAGTCAATCCTGCTATTACAGAAACAACAAATAACAAACAAGGTAGCAGCGCTATATTCAACAATTAATATATATCAACACAACGATAAATATCGATCTGGAACAAATGGAGATGAATGGACTGAAAAGAAAGGTACCGATTATTTATTAGTATAAATGATTAAAAGTGCACAACATTGTGAAAAAATGTAAAAATAGCTTTAAAAATAATTAATATAATCAATATTCAGATCACCAGGAGGCTACTGGGTGTATGTCCGTTCCTTATTTAGTGTGGACATCAGATGAATAGTATCAGAATGAACATTAGGGCTGATGGCACAGTCCTGTTGGTGATATTTACCACAGTGGTTACCGCTGGAGGGAAGGAGTCCTCTGGATGGCGTCCCTTTAATGACTGGGGTCTTTGGGATCCTTAGTCCTCACTAGAATTGCGGAGTCCTCAATGCTGAGTTGGTTTTTGTGGTGTCACCTGTGGATTTTGGTCGTTCATCTGGTCATCAGTAAAAATGGTCAAAGTCCACTAAAGGTCCGGATGTAGCTCCTGCACTTTCCTGAAGTGGGTGGGTGATCTGGAAACCTGACGCGTTTCGCTGCAGGGCCTGCAGCTTTTTCAAAGGTCACCTGATCACCTTTGAAAAAGCTGCAGGCCCTGCAGCGAAACGCGTCAGGTTTCCAGATCACCCACCCACTTCAGGAAAGTGCAGGAGCTACATCCGGACCTTTAGTGGACTTTGACCATTTTTACTGATGACCAGATGAACGACCAAAATCCACAGGTGACACCACAAAAACCAACTCAGCATTGAGGACTCCGCAATTCTAGTGAGGACTAAGGATCCCAAAGACCCCAGTCATTAAAGGGACGCCATCCAGAGGACTCCTTCCCTCCAGCGGTAACCACTGTGGTAAATATCACCAACAGGACTGTGCCATCAGCCCTAATGTTCATTCTGATACTATTCATCTGATGTCCACACTAAATAAGGAACGGACATACACCCAGTAGCCTCCTGGTGATCTGAATATTGATTATATTAATTATTTTTAAAGCTATTTTTTCATTTTTTCACAATGTTGTGCACTTTTAATCATTTATACTAATAAATAATCGGTACCTTTCTTTTCAGTCCATTCATCTCCATTTGTTCCAGATCGATATTTATCGTTGTGTTGATATATATTAATTGTTGAATATAGCGCTGCTACCTTGTTTGTTATTTGATACATCCCGATACACCTGTTACACACATCCTGATACACCTGTTACATACATCCTGATACACCTGTTACATACATCCTGATACACCTGTTACATACATCCTGATACACCTGTTACATACATCCTGAATCACCTGTTACATACATCCTGATACATCCTGTTACATACATCCTGATACACCTGTTACATACATCCTGATAAACCTGTTACATACATCCTGATACACCTGTTACATACATCCTGATACACCTGTTACATACATCCTGATAAACCTGTTACATACATCCTGACACACCTGTTACATACATCCTGATACACCTGTTACATACATCCTGACACACCTGTTACATACATCCTGATACACCTGTTACATACATCCTGACACACCTGTTACATACTTCCTGATACATCCGGATACACCTGTTACATACATCCTGATACACCTGTTACATACATCCTGATACATCCGGATACACCTGTTACATACATCCTGATACACCTGTTACATGCATCCTGATACACCTGTTACATACATCCTGATACACCTGTTACATACATCCTGATACATGTCTGCTGCCCTCTGGTGGATTATACATGCACTGCACCCAGCAGAGAGCTTTTGTATATAGGTGGTCATTCTGAGTTGATCGCTAGCTGAAAATGTTCACTGCGCAGTGATGATGCAAAAAAATGGCACTTCTGCGCATGTGCGATGTACTTTCATAACGGCCGATGTAGTTTCACACAAGGTCTAGCAACGTTTTTCAGTCGCACTGCTGGCAGCAGAGTGATTGATATGTAGAGGGCGTTTTTGGGTGTCAACTGACCGTTTTCAGGGAGTGTTCGAAAAAACACAGGCGTGCCAGGAAAATGCAGGCGTGGCTAGGCGAAAGCAGGGCGTGTTTGTGACATCAAATCCGGAACTGAATGGTCTGAAGTGATCACAAGCGCTGAGTAGGTCTGAAGCAACTCAGAAACTGCACAAAAATCCTTTCGTTCGCACTTCTGCTAAGCTAAGATACACTCCCAGAGGGCGGCGGCTTAGCGTTTGCACGGCTGCTAAAAACTGCTAGCGAGCGATCAACTCGGAATGACCCCCATAGTGCCTAATATTGTATAACAACATTTTCCTCTAATGGCCAAAAGCATGTGCACTGCAGGTGGGGCAGATGTAACATGTGCAGAGGGAGTTAGATTTGGGAGTGTTATATAGTTTCTGTGCAGGGTAAATACTGGTTGCTTTATTCTTACACTGCAATTTAGATTTCAGTTTGAGCACACCGCACCCAAATCTAACTCTCTCTGCACATGTTACATTTGCCCCACCTGCAGTGCACATGTTACATCTGCCTCCCTGCAGTGCAGCATGGTTTTGCACATTAGAGGAAAATGTTGATTTGCAATCAATCTTGAATTAGGCCCATAGTACCACATTCAGTCAGTGACCGGCGTGGTGTCGGCAGAGAATTATTTGCTGGTTTTGTATAAGGTGCAGTATGGTAAGAAGAGCTGCGTTATTGTTACTGATATTCTATAGGATAAATTACTGGATAAAACTAACCTACAACTTTCCTAACTCAGTTTGTAGTAATATTACATTGATATCATCATGTGTGTGAATGTGTGTATTATATATGTGTATATATGTGCGTGTATATGTGTATAATATAAATGTGTATATATGTGTGTATATGTGTGTAATATAAATGTGTATATATAAGAGATGTGCACTGGACACTTTTCGGGTTTTGGATTCGGTTCCGCGGTCGTGTCTTGTATTCGGACGCGTTTTGGCAAAACCTCCCTTTCGTATTTTTGTCGGATTCATATGCGTTTTGGATTTGGGTGGGTTTTTTTTTCAAAAAACCCTCATAAACAGCTTAAATTATAGAATTTGGGGGTAATTTTGATCCTATAGTATTATTAACCTCAATAACCATAATTTCCACTAATTTCCAGTCTATTCTGAACACCTCACACCTCACAATATTATTTTTAGTCCTAAAATTTGCACCAAGGTCGCTGGATGACTAAGCTAAGCGACCCAAGTGGGTGGCACAAACACCTGGCCCATCTAGGAGTGGCACTGCAGTGTCAGACAGGATGGCACTTCAAAAATATAGTCCCCAAACAGCACATGATGCAAAGATAAATACATTTAAAAAAAAGAGGTGCAAGATGGAATTGTCCTTGGGCCCTCCCACCCACCCTTATGTTGTATATGCAGGACATGCACACTTTAACAAACCCATCATTTCAGCGACAGGGTCTGCCACACGACTGTGACTGAAATGACTGGTTGGTTTGGGCCCCCACCAAAAAAGAAGCAATCAATCTCTCCTTGCACAAACTGGCTCTACAGAGGCAAGATGTCCACCTCATCATCATCCTCCGATTACTCACCCCTTTCACTGTGTACATCCCCCTCCTCACAGAGTATTAATTCGTCCCCACTGGAATCCACCATCTCAGGTCCCTGTGTACTTTCAGGAGGCAATTGCTGGTGAATGTCTCCACGGAGGAATTGATTATAATTCATTTTGATGAACATCATCTTCTCCACACTTTCTGGAATTAACCTCATACGCCGATTGCTGACAAGGTGAGCGGCTGCACTAAACACTCTTTCGGAGTACACACTGGAGGGGGGGCAACTTAGGTAAAATAAAGCCAGATTGTGCAAGGGCCTCCAAATTGCCTCTTTTTCCTGCCAGTATACGTACGGACTGTCTGACATGCCTACAGTGATGCTGTCACTCATATAATCCTCCACCATTCTTTCAATGGTGACAGAATCATGTGCAGTGACAGTAGACGACTTGTCAGTAATCGTTGGCAGGTCCTTCAGTCCGGACCAGATCTCAACACTTGCTCCTGACTGCCCTGCATCACCGCCAGCGGGTGGTTTTGGAAATGTTATCCTTTTCCTGGCAGCTCCAGTGGCGGAACAAAATGAAGGAGCAGCTGTTTGCAGGTCACGTTTCGCTTGACTTGAAAATTGTCTCACCAGCAGGTCTTTGAACATCTGCAGACTTGTGTCTGCCGGAAAGAAAGATAAAACGTAGGCTTTAAACCTATGATCGAGCTCGGTGGCCAGAATGTAGTGCTCTGATTTCAACAGATTGACCACCCGTGAATCCTGGTTAAGCGAATGAAGGGCTCCATCCACAAGTCCCACATGCCTAGCGGAATCGCTCTGTTTTTGCTCCTCCTTCAATCTCTCCAGCTTATTCTACAAAAGCCTGATGAGGGGAATGCATACAACTGCATTTTTTAGGACACTGGTGAGTCTTTTTCTAACGTCTGTGTACATTCTCGGTATCGCCTGCCTAGAGAAGTGGAACCTAGATGGGATTTGGTACCGGGGACACACTACCTCAAGCAATTCTCTACGTCCCTGTGAACTAAGGGTGGATACAGGATGCACATCTAACACCAACATAGCTGTCAAGGCCTCAGTTATCCACTTTGCAACAGGATGACTGCTGTGATATTTCATCTTCCTTGCAAAGGACTGTTGGACAGTCAATTGCTTACTGAAAGTAGTACAAGTGGTCTTCCGACTTCCCCTCTGGGATGACCATCGACTCCCAGCAGCAACAACAGCAGCGCCAGCAGCAGTAGGCGTTACACGCAAGGATGCATCGGAGGAATCCCAGGCAGGAGAGGAATCATCAGAATTGCCAGTGACATGGCCTGCAGGACTATTGGCATTCCTGGGGAAGGAGGAAATTGACACTGAGGGAGTTGGTGGGGTGGTTTGCGTGAGCTTGGTTACAAGAGGAAGGGATTTACTGGTCAGTGGACTGCTTTCGCTATCACCCAAAGTTTTTGAACTTGTCAATGACTTCTGATGAATGCGCTGCAGGTGACGTATAAGGGAGGATGTTCTGAGGTGGTTAACGTCCTTACCCCTACTTATTACAGCTTGACAAAGGCAACACACGGCTTGATACCAGTTGTCCGCATTTTCTGTTGAAATAATTCCACACCGAAGAGGTGATTTTTTTTGGATTTTGACCAGGCATGTCAATGGCCTTATTCATGGGATCTGGAAGTAAAGTCGACAGTAACTAGGTCGACAATGTCTAGGTCGACCACTATTGGTCGACAGTAACTAGGTCGACAGGGTGTCTAGGTCGACATGGTCTTTAGGTCGACATGTTATAGGTCGACAGGTCAAAAGGTCGACATGAGTTTTTCACAAATTTTTTTCTTTTTTTGAACCTTTTCATACTTAACGATACACGTGGGCTACGATTGGAACGGTAATCTGTGCCGAGCGAAGCGAAGGCACCATGCGAGGGGACGCGGTGCACTAATTGGGGTTCCCGGTCACTCTACGAAGAAAACGACACCAAAATAACATTAAAAACTCATGTCGACCTTTTGACCTGTCGACCTAGAACATGTCGACCTAAAGACCCTGTCGACCTAGACACCCTGTCGACCTAGTTACTGTCGACCAATAGTGGTCGACCTAGACATTGTCGACCAAGTTACTGTCGACTTTCAATACCACACCCCTTATTCATCCCACCGACAACAGGTGTCTCCCCGGGTGCCTGACTTAAACAAACCACCTCACCATCAGAATCCTCCTTGTCAATTTCCTCCTCAGCGCCAGCAACACCCATATCCTCAGTCTGGTGTACTTCAACAGTGACATCACCAACTTGACTATCAGGAACTGGACTGTGGGTGCTCCTTCCAGCACTTGCAGGGGGCGTGCAAATGGTGGAAGGAGCCAACTCTTCCCGTCCAGTGTTGGATTTGTGATTTAGAAGAACGCACAGTTCTTTGCTGTGCTTTTGCCAGCTTAACTCCTTTCATTTTTCTAGCGAGAGGATGAGTGCTTCCATCCTCATGTGAAGCGGATCACTAGCCATGAACATAGGCCAGGGCCTCAGCCGTTCCTTGCCACTCCGTGTCGTAAATGGCATATTTCAAGTTAGAGGAACTCCCGCACCAGATTATACATTAGTGATCCTTTATAGGGAATATTTATAATATAACATATTGTGCTGATAAATATTTCAGCGCAATTGTATTCAAGTGGTGCTGCTTGTTGATCTGAATATATGAATATGTAGAGAAAGAAAAAAAGCAAATCAACTTTATATAGCAGCACTCATTCCCTAAGTTCTTTTTTCATAGCAAATGTACTTTATTCAAATATTTTAATAGAAATAATATAAACTTGGAAAAAGATTCTCAATACCCATATGTGATGTAAGTGCCTTTATTATTATCACATATGATGTATTTTATGTCCCCTTATAACAGAGGGGACAACTGAAGTGAAATATTAAAACAATAGAGACAGAATAACGTGTAAGAAAAAATTAAATTTGTGTGTATAGAGATGAATTTAAAAACATGCTGATACGCTGTCTTGATTTATAAATCAATGAATGCCTGTGATTAGAGAAATTGTCAAATGATTTGTTTAATTTATTGAAACAACCACTGACTCCTTTTGGCCTGTGATGTTTGTTCAGGGTTATAAAATGTATCAGTGTTGTAACAATTCTAGTACATTCTCAGTTTTGTGGATCAAAGTGCAACATTTGTTGCTATATGGTAATGCAACAATAATGTTAGAAACAACACTGCATATATCCGGATGACAGTTTGTCTGTCTATTTATCTACAAATTTAAGGCTGTTGTTGCCTTCAGTAATGCCGGTATATGATTGCACGCTGACAAATGGTAATTTGATATTGGGTATTATAAATTACCCCTGTTGGAATGTGTGCTCACTAGCCACTACTCTCAAATTGGTATCCTGCTATCACAGCAATACCTAGGATGAAGATTGCAATTTAGTACTGTGCTGTTTTAAGAATAAGCCTGCTTAGACACCTCTTTATGAAATTCTATAAGAGGGGAATATTAAGTAAATGTATGCATATTAATGCTGCTGCAAAAATTGCTGTTTAAACATGTGCAGCTAATTCAAGCACATATGAATCTCGAGTTGGTGATTTCATCCTTTTATGACCCCTGTATGGTTCCAGTGATATATGTTCATAATAAAACAGGGGGGAGCATGCCAGATTTTTGAGAGATATAGATGGTTTATTTTATTCTCTTATATCTTAATGTGACCATTTACAGGACCTGCTATTATCTCAGTATCAAGTTGGTATTGCACCGTGGCACAAACATGCACTCATAAAGAACACTTTAGTGTATATTGGAGAGCTTCAAACAAGCGATCTTAGTTTATATGCAATCTTCTATAGGATTTATGTATATGTTTAAATACTACTGCAAGTATGCTGTCATAGATGAACAGTTAATCCAAACCTGTGTAGTTTCCAAATAGATGGTTATATCATTACATGATCACTGTTAGTTGTTATCCCAGTGATATGTGTTCACAGTAAATCAAGCATGTCAGAATTTTCAAAGATATAAATAGCTTGTTTGGATTTCCCATATACACATATAACAATTCTGTTCCCTGTTACTGCCTGCAAAGTCTGGCTGGTATTGCCATGCAGCACAGGTACCCATTAAGCAGAGCTGGCCCTAACCAATATGATGCCCTAGGCAAGATTTTGGCTGGTGCCCCCCAGCACCATCACCCCTCATCCATAACAGTCCTTATTTTGATGTTTGTACGCCCTATATTTTAAATAGGAACAGTTCGCACATTTGGCGCACAGCCCAAAAAAGGGTGTGTTTTTGCTGGCAAGAGGCATGGCCACACAATAGTAACCCCAATTCCAATTACGCCACATAGTACTGCAACTTTATTCACATTTGATCATGCGATAGTGTCCATAATTCACATTACATCCCACCTTACACATTATGACAACCTTTATTAATGCCTTTTTATTAGAGATGAGTGGATTCGGTTTTACTCGGTTCTTAAAACGGCATCTTATTGACTATCCAAAACACGAGACATCCGTGAGCCAATAAGATGCCGTTTTGAGAACCGAGTAAAACCAAATCCGCTCATCTCTACTTTTTACACATAATGTCCCTTACACATATGCCGCACATTATTAATGCCCTTATACACATAATGACACACATAGTGCCCCCTACACATTTGCTGCACATTATTAGTGCCCCTATACACATAATGACATACATACAGTAGTACCCTGTTACACATATGCCGCACATTATTAATGCCCTTATACATATAATGACACACATAGTGCCCCCTACACATTTGCTGCACATTATTAGTGCCCCTATACACATAATGACACACATACAGTAGTACCCTGTTACACATATGCCGCACATTATTAATGCCCTTATACATATAATGACACACATAGTGCCCCCTACACATTTGCTGCACATTATTAGTGCCCCTATACACATAATGACACACATACAGTAGTACCCTGTTACACATTTGCTGCACATTATTAATGCCCTTATACACATAATGACACACATAGTGCCCGTTACACATATGTTGCACATTATTAATGCATTTTTACATGACACACATAATGCTCCTTACACGTATTCTGAACACTACTGCACAACCAACCTACTCACATGCACACAGCACTCACACTGCCACTAACACTGTGACCTCTGCCAGGGCCGGTTCAGGGGCGCTCTGCGCCCCGGGCAGGAAATGGGGCGTGGCCTAATACAGGGGGCGTGGTCAATTACGCCCCCTGTACATTAAAAGCGCCGCTTGAATGCTGAGCGGTGCGCGATGACGTCATCGCGCACCGCACAGCAAAAGGTCCTCTCCACGAAGGGAAACTAGACGCTATGCGTCTAGTTCCCTTCGTAGAGAGGACCTTTGCTGTGCGGTGCGCGATGACGTCATCGCGCACCACTCAGCAAAGTTACTCTCCAGGAAGGGAAACTAGACGCATAGCGTCTAGTTCCCTTCAAGAGGCGGACGGGGACGGGGATGGGGACGGCAGCGGGCAGCGGAGGCGGACGGGGGCAGCAGTGGCGGATCTTGCCACGGTGCGGCGCCCTCCGGAAGGCGGTGCTCTGGGCAAAAGTACTGCTTGCCCGTGGCAAGATCCGCCACTGACCTCTGCCTCTGCTTGGATACAAATGTGTCCTCATAAATCTTTCCTCAATGCTAACGTCGGGCACCTTTTTTCTAATGAAAATGCATCTTATTTGCATTGCTATGTGGCTAGGATGCACAAGCAGCTTCTGCTGATTAAAATGATATGTAGCATGCCTATATACTGTGTGAGACTGTGGCTGTATCTGCATATGAAATGCTACACACAGAATATAGGCATGCCGCATATCATTTTAATCAGCAGAAGCTGCTGATGCCCCTAGGCATATCAAATGCCCTAGGCAATTGCCTAGTTTGCCTATAGCTATGGCCGGCTCTGCCATTAAGAGTTACCCCTCTGGTATGTATGGTAGAATTGATTGCAGGCAAGTGGCTAGTACTAAGAGCAAACCCTCATATCTTCTATATATATTTTGCCAGCATGTATCTATTAGTCTAACAAATAACCCTTCCTAATATTCTGGTATACACAGGTTGTTAATACATGATAATATTTCTATTGACAGCGCACAGCTGAGCCGATGCGCATTTCACTTTATTAAGCTTCGTCAGGGCTTATAGTCATGGGCGCCCGCCTCAGGGAGCATATTTATTGTTAATCATGGCCAATCCGAGGAGAGCAGCATTGGATGGGCCAATCCTATTATCGGGACAGGGAATTCAAATCCCTGTCCGTTGTATTCAGAGACTCTGTGTGCGGCGGCCGCTAATTGCCGGCAGCGCGTCTAACCTTTTCTCTGGTTAGTGATTACTAAGCGGCTCTGCGATAGCCGCTAATTGCAGCCACCCGCGGCACTGGTCCTTTCCCCATCTCTGAATGAGTGAGCAGGCCTGTTCCTGAGTGATTGAGAGCGCCCTGGAATCTGTAATTAGTAGATCTGTCAAGTCTCGTTACCCTGGGAAACGACAAACAATCCCACAATCACGGCAAATTCAGTTCCTACATGCTGGGCTAGACATTCTGGGGGAAATTTACTAACATTCGTATTTTTCGGAAACAGGTCAAAGTTCAATCACGAATGACATCGAAAGTGTAAAACTGCAACTTTTTGAATTTGTTACGATGGATTTAATAAGCTGTCGTATTCGGGTTTTTCTTTTCTTCCGATGTCGATGTCATTCGTGTTTTTTTTTATATTTTTACGGCAGTGATTTGCAAAACACTGCCGACTTTTTTTACAATCAATCTCGGCCGGATCTGTGTGATCCGTGCTGGGGTTCATTTTTTTTATTTTTTTTATTAAACAATGTAAAATCAAAAAAAAAAATGCGTGGGGTCCCCCCTCCTAAGCATAACCAGCCTCGGGCTCTTTGAGCCGATCCTGGTTGCAAAAATATGGGGAAAAAAATGACAGGGGTTCCCCCATATTTAAGCAACCAGCATCGGGCTCTGCGCCTGGTCCTGGTCCCAAAAATACGGGGGACAAAAAGAGTAGGGGTCCCCCGTATTTTTAAAACCAGCACCGGGCTCCACTAGCTGGACAGATAATGCCACAGCCGGGGGTCACTTTTATATAGTGCCCTGCGGCCGTGGCATCAAAAATCCAACTAGTCACCCCTGGCCGGGGTACCCTGGGGGAGTGGGGACCCCTTCAATCAAGGGGTCCCGTCCCCCCAGCCACCCAAGGGCCAGGGGTGAAGCCCGAGGCTGTCCCCCCCCCATCCAATGGGCTGCGGATGGGGGGGCTGATAGCCTTTGTTGTAAAAGAAAACATATTGTTTTTAGTAGCAGTACTACAAGTCCCAGCAAGCCTCCCCCGCATGCTGGTACTTGGAGAACCACAAGTACCAGCATGCGGCGGAAAAACTGGCCCGCTGGTACCTGTAGTACTATTACTAAAAAAATACCCAAAAAAAGACAAGACACACACACCGTGAAAGTATAATTTTATTACATACATACACACATACATACATACTTACCTTAAGTTCCCACGCAGGTCGGTCCTCTTCTCCAGTAGAATCCAAGGGGTACCTGTTGAAGAAATTATACTCACGAGATCCAGGGGTCCAGGCTCCTCGGGAAATCCAGGGGTAATCCACGTACTTGAAAAAAATAACAAAACGGTGTCCCGACCACGAACTGAAAGGGGACCCATGTTTTCACATGGGTCACCTTTCCCCGAATGCCAGAAACCCACTCTGACTTCTGTCTAAGTGGGTTTCTTCAGCCAATCAGGGAGCGCCACGTTGTAGCACTCTCCTGATCAGCTGTGTGCTCCTGTACTGACTGACAGGCAGCACACGGCAGTGTTACAATGTAGCGCATATTCGCTACATTGTAACCAATGATGGGAACTTTCTGCCCTGCGGTTGACCTAAAGTGACGTCACCGCTGAGCAGAAAGTTCCCATCATTGGTTACAATGTAGCGCATAGGCGCTACATTGTAACACTGCCGTGTGCTGCCTGTCAGTGAGGACAGGAGCACACAGCTGATCAGGAGAGTGCTACAACGTGGCGCTCCCTGATTGGCTGAAGAAACCCACTTAGACAGAAGTCAGAGTGGGTTTCTGGCATTCGTGGAAAGGTGACCCATGTGCAAACATGGGTCCCCTTTCAGTTCGTGGTCGGGACACCGTTTTGTTATTTTATTCAAGTACGTGGATTACCCCTGGATTTCCCGAGGAGCCCGGACCCCTGGATCTCGTGAGTATAATTTTTTCAACAGGTACCCCTTGGATTCTACTGGAGAAGAGGACCGACCTGCGTGGGAACTTAAGGTAAGTATGTATGTATGTATGTATGTGTGTATGTATGTAATAAAATTATACTTTCACGGTGTGTGTGTCTTGTCTTTTTTTGGGTATTTTTTTAGTAATAGTACTACAGGTACCAGCGGGCCAGTTTTTCCGCCGCATGCTGGTACTTGTGGTTCTCCAAGTACCAGCATGCGGGGGAGGCTTGCTGGGACTTGTAGTACTGCTACTAAAAACAATATCTTTTCTTTTACAACAAAGGCTATCAGCCCCCCCATCCGCAGCCCATTGGATGGGGGGGGACAGCCTCGGGCTTCACCCCTGGCCCTTGGGTGGCTGGGGGGGGGGGACCCCTTGATTGAAGGGGTCCCCACTCCCCCAGGGTACCCCGGCCAGGGGTGACTAGTTGGATTTTTGATGCCACGGCCGCAGGGCACTATATAAAAGTGACCCCCGGCTGTGGCATTATCTGTCCAGCTAGTGGAGCCCGGTGCTGGTTTTAAAAATACGGGGGACCCCTACTCTTTTTGTCCCCCGTATTTTTGGGACCAGGACCAGGCGCAGAGCCTGATGCTGGTTGCTTAAATATGGGGGAACCCCTGTCATTTTTTCCCCCATATTTTTGCAACCAGGATCGGCTCAAAGAGCCCGAGGCTGGTTATGCTTAGGAGGGGGGACCCCACGCAATTTTTTTTGAAAAAATAAGCACTTTCCCACCCCTTCCCATTGATATACATGCACGGATCTCATGGATCAGTGCATGCCTATCTAATCACGGGGGGGAAAAAAAGGTCTGTTTTTTTTTAGCACTTTTTTACGAGTTGTCATTTTTCACGGCAGTGTTTGTTTGTTTTTTGCTTTGCACTTCTTAGTAAATGACCGAGATTCATACTTAAACAGCCGCGTTTTGACCGATGGTGTATTCATTCGTAATTTTTTACTTGGACTTGCAAAAAATTACGAATGCCCTCATCTCTGCCTTGATTAATGTTTAGTAAATTACCGAGATGACACTTTGATGAAAAAAACGGCATCTCGGTCAAAATCGGGAGCTTAGTAAATTTACCCCTCTGTATGGGATTACCACTTCTAAACATGCATTAGTTTGTGATAATAGAAAGATCTTACCACATATATACAGATGATGTGCCTATATACATTTAATTAATTTTAATGATGTATTTATTACGGAAATTGGAGGGATGAAACATGTTCTATTGATTATAGTTCTGTATTCTAGGTTTTTGTTATACTGAATAATCAAACAGTGATAAAAGTGAGAGATTAAATAAACTGTGAAATGTAAAATAAACAAGTTTCGTTTAAAATAGTGACCGTGTGTGCAAATAAATTATTACAAATAAACTAAGTGAAAAAACAAACTGTGTTGTGCTTGTGTTATCTACATAGATTAGAAGGTGATTAATGATGAGTGTGATAAAATAAATTATATGATCATGTAATATGATCATGTGTAGTGTCTGAGAAATAAATTATATTGTGAACGTGATTTTATTATGTTTAAAAGAATAACTACTGTCAGCTATCTGACCACATACATTTTATTGTTATATGGTCATGTGCAGATAAGTGTTATTAATTATTCAATATTTTCTACTTTTATAAGAGCCTGTTATAGATGTAACGCTATTTTTCAGCAGTGTAAGAGCTAATGTGTTATATTAATCCATTTATATTTAATAAAAATAACTTAAAGACATGACAACAATGTATTTGGTGTCTATAATAAAGTGCCTTTATAGTGTTCCTAATGCCCATAAAATTATGATTATTCCTTATGGATTGTGTTCCTTATAAATAAGTGTTCTGTGACCTATACATACATTTATTAAATATATCTTATGTTTTTACCCCAATCACTGAGAAAATAGTATTTGATTTTATTACTATTTCCAGTGGTGCCAATTTCGTGGAAACCTCGGATACATGAATGTCATTTTATTGTTATCATTCCGGATCCTTCTATTTGCCAGAAATATATCCATTAGCTATTTTATTTTTGTGGCTAGGTAACAAATGTATCTTGGTTGTGTGGCCATCATTTATCTAGCCCCTTAGTATTTCATTTTCTTCCCCCCCATATTTCCAGAATTTACCTCCCCTTACATCCATCAGTTGAAGCTGAACTATCAATTTTTGTTAATTTTTTAATTTATAGTAATATACCTCTTCTTACATGGGTTCCAATAAATGTATATCAACTGTAAATATCTCAATGAACTTCTGATGAATATATATTAAATATACCAATAAATTTACACCCATTTTTCTTCTCCTTGTGTGGACTCCAGGTAAGTGCATATAAACTATAGGTAGATAAGTGACCTCCACATAAGTATGTATTGAGAAAATATAAGCTACAGGTAAGTGCATGGATTTCAGGTACATGTGAATCAAATGTACACACGCTATCGTTCATATAAAGACCATTATTTTCCCAAGGTAAGTATGTATATGTTATATAGAGGCCAATTTTTGTTCATTCCCCCCCCCCCCCCCCCCCCCCATATTTTGCATGTTTTTAGAGTGGAATTTAAATATATATGCATGTTAGCAATTGTCCAGATGTTGGTCTATTCAATTAGACCCATCTGGCTACATTGATGATACCCTCATCCTCTGACATTTACAGGAAGGCTGAATAGTGTATTTCTTCATTTAGTCCTAACGGCGTAAGACTATTGAGTAGGAAGATCTGTCTAGACTCTCTTTTCAGGAGCTCTTTATTGATATTACCACCTCTTATCCCCATTTCTACTTTCTCAAGTCCAAAGACTTTCATCTTAGTGGGGTCACTTCCATGTTCTCTCCTGAAATGCCTGGCAACACTTGTAAGTTGTTTCATGTTTTCATGATCTCGCTGGGCATTTTTAATGTGGCTTGCATGCTCAAATATGCGTTTTTTGAGCTGCCTTTTGGTCATGCCCACGTATCTTAGCCCACAAGGGCAAGTCAGGCAATAAATGACAGCTTGCGTGGCACAATTGATGAAACCCCGAATTTTGACTGCATCATTATATTTGTTAGAGTAAGTTTTAGTTGGTTGTATGAAGCCACAAGCTTTACACTTTCCGCATTGATAACAACCTTCCACTGAAGGATCTTGTTTCTTTGCTCCAATAAAGTGACTACGCACTAATTTGTCTCGTAAGTTTGGAGATTTTCTCCAACTAATTTGGATCCTGCTGCCAATTTCTTTCTTGAGATCTTCATCTGTCATAAGGACATGGCAGTGCTTCTGCAAGGCTTGGTTGATACTTTTCCATTCCTTGCAGTAGGTGCCTATAAACCTGGTCTGGGTTTGTCCTTCGATCTTCTGTTTTGGTGTAAATGGCATATTGGCAAGTTTACACTTCTCCTCAGACGATTTTAATTTAGATTTTTGGGTCATTTTACTGAACTTTAGTGTTTTGGATTTTACATGCTCTCTACTATGACATTGGGCATCGGCCTTGGCAGACGACGTTGATGGCATTTCATCGTCTCGGCCATGACTAGTGGCAGCAGCTTCAGCACGAGGTGGAAGTGGATCTTGATCTTTCCCTATTTTACCCTCCACATTTTTGTTCTCTATTTTTTAATGTGTGGAATTATATGCCAGTAATATTATTATATCAATAGCAATGGCCTACTGTACTGTACTATATATACTGGTGGTCACCAAAATGTTGCACTGTACTACTATATACTGCTCACAACAATGCAGCACAGATATGGATACTTGAAGTGACACAGGGCTGCAAGATACAGCAATGGCCTACTGTACTGTAATACTATATATACTGGTGGTCACCAAAATGCTGCACTATACTACTATATACTGATCACTACAATGCAGCACAGATATGGATACTTGAAGTGACACAGGGCTGCAAGATACAGCAATGGCCTACTGTACTGTAATACTATATATACTGGTGGTCACCAAAATGCTGCACTGTACTACTATATACTGCTCACAACAATACAGCTCAGATATGGATACTTGAAGTGACACGGAGCTGCAAGATACAGCAATGGCCTACTGTACTGTACTACTATATATACTGGTGGTCACCAAAATTCTGCACTGTACTACTATATACTGCTCACAACAACGCAGCACAGATGTGGATACTTGAAGTGACACAGAGCTGCAAGATACAGAAATGACCTACTGTACTGTACTATTATACTGGTGGTCACCAAAATGCTGCACTGTACTACTATATACTGCTCACAACAATGCAGCACAGATATGGATACTAGAAATGACACAGAGCTGCAAGATACAGCAATGGTCTACTGTACTGTACTACTATATGTACTGGTGGTCACCAAAATTCTGCACTGTACTACTATATACTGCTCACAACAATGCAGCACAGATATGGATACTAGAAGTGACACAGAGCTGCAAGATACAGCAATGGCTTACTGTACTGTACTACTATACTAGTGGTCACCAAAATGCTGCACTGTACTACTATATAATATATACTTGTCACACAACAATGCAGCAGATATTGGGGGTAATTCCAAGTTGATCGCAGCAGGATTTTTGATAGCAATTGGGCAAAACCATGTGCACTGCAGGGGGGGCAGATATAACATGTGCAGAGAGAGTTAGATTTGGGTGGGGTGTGTTCAATCTGCAATCTAATTTGCAGTGTAAAAAAAAAAGCAGCCAGTATTTACCCTGCACAGAAATAAAATAACCCACCCAAATCTAACTCTCTCTGCACATGTTATATCTGCCACACCTGCAGTGCACATGGTTTTGCCCAACTGCTAAAAAATTTCCTGCTGCGATCAACTTGGAATTACACCCCATGTGCACTGATCAGGATACTAGAACTGAGTCTGACACGAAGCTGTAAGATACAGCAATGTCCTACTGTACTGTACTACTATATACTGGTGGTCACCACAATGCAGCACACTGAGCACAGATATTGAGCTTTTCAGGCAAAGAATGTAGCCACGTCCTCTCCGCTCAATCTACAATGCACGAGTGAAAATGGCGGCGACGTGCGGTTCTTTATATAGAATACAAATCTCGCGAGAATCCGACAGCTGGATGATGACGTTCGGCCTTGTTCGGGTTAACCGAGCAAGGCGGAAGATCGGAGGCTGCCTCGGACCCGTGTAAAACACGTGCAGTTCGGGGGGGTTTGGATCTCGACGAACCGAACCCGCTCATCTCTAGTTATTATTATATGACATTATCAGTGATTCCCCCGCTCATCCTCCTGTCTATCTGTGTGTTACCCAGATGCTGTGCTCCACTTACACACAGGCTCCATGCCGTAATGTGCATCATGTGTGTGTTGTTATTATTATGTGGTATTATCAGTGATTCCCCCGCTCATCCTCCTGTCTATCTGTGTGTTACCCGGACGCTGCGCTCCACTTACACACAGGCTCCATGCTGTAATGTGCATCGTGTGTGTGTTATTATTATGTGTCATTATCAGTGATTCCCCCGCTCATCCTCCTGTCTATATGTGTGTTACCCGGACGCTGTGCTCCACTTACACACAGGCTCCATGCTGTAATGTGCATTGTGTGTGTTATTATTATGTGTCATTATCAGTGATTCCCCCGCTCATCCTCCTGTCTATCTGTGTGTGACCCGGACACTGCGCTCCACTTACACACAGGCTCCATGCTGTAATGTGCATCGTGTGTGTGTTATTATTATGTGTCATTATCAGTGATTCCCCCGCTCATCCTCCTGTCTATATGTGTGTTACCCGGACGCTGCGCTCCACTTACACACAGGCTCCATGCTGTAATGTGCATCGTGTGTGTGTTATTATTATGTGTCATTATCAGTGATTCCCCCGCTCATCCTCCTGTCTATCTATGTGTTATCCGGACGCTGCGCTCCACTTACACACCGGCTCCATTCTGTAATGTGCATTGTGTGTGTGTTATTATTATGTGGCATTATCAGTGACTCCCCCGCTCATCCTTCTGTCTGTCTGTGTGTTACCCGGACACTGCGCTCCACTTACACACAGGCTCCATGCTGTAATGTGCATTGTGTGTGTGTTATTATTATGTGTCATTATCAGTGATTCCCCCGCTCATCCTCCTGTCTATCTGTGTGTTACCCGGACGCTGCGCTCCACTTACACACAAGCTCCATGCTGTAATGTGCATCGTGTGTGTTATTATTATGTGTCATTATCAGTGAATCCCCGTTCATCCTCCTGTTTATCTGTGTGTTACCCGGACGCTGCACTCCACTTACACACAAGCTCCATGCTGTAATGTGCATCGTGTGTGTGTTATTATTATGTGTCATTATCTGTGATTCTCCCGCTTATCCTCCTGTCTATCTATGTGTTACCTGGACGCTGCGCTCCACTTACACACAGGCTCCATGCTGTAATGTGCATTGTGTGTGTTTTATTATTATGTGTCATTATCAGTGATTCCCCCGCTCATCCTCATGTCTATCTGTGTGTTACCCGGATGCTGCACCCCACTTACACACAGGCTCCATGCTGTATTGTGCATCGTGTGTGTTATTATTATGTGTCATTATCAGTGATTCCCCCACTCATCATCCTGTCTATCTATGTGTTACCTGGACGCTGCGCTCCACTTATACACAGGCTCCATGCTTTAATGTGCATCGTGTGTGTTATTATTATGTGACATTATCAGTGATTCCCCAGCTCATCCTCATGTCTATCTGTGTGTTACCCGGACGCTGCGCTCCACTTACACACAGGCTCCATGCTGTAATGTGCATCATGTGTGTGTTATTATTATGTGTCATTATCAGTGATTCCCCCGCTCATCCTCCTGTCTATCTGTGTGTTACCCGGACGCTGCGCTCCACTTACCCACAGGCTCCATGCTGTAATGTGCATCATGTGTGTGTTATTATTATGTGTCATTATCAGTGATTCCCCCGCTCATCCTCCTGTCTATCTGTGTGTTACCCGGACGCTGCGCTCCACTTACACACAGGCTTCAAGCTGTAATGTGCATCGTGTGTGTGTTATTATGTGTCATTATTAGTGATTCCTACGCTCATCCTCATGTCTATTTGTGTGTTACCCGGACGATGCGCTCCACTTACACACAGTCTCCATGCTGTAATGTGCATCGTGTGTGTGTTGTTATTATTATGTGGTATTATCAGTGATTCCCCCGCTCATCCTCCTGTCTGTCTGTGTGTTACCCGGACGCTGCGCTCCACTTACACACAGGCTCCATGCTGTAATGTGCATCGTGTGTGTGTTATTATTATGTGTCATTATCAGTGATTCCCCCGCTCATCCTCCTGTCTATCTGTGTGTTACCTGGACGCTGCGCTCCACTTACACACATGCTCGATGCTGTAATGTGCATCGTGTGTGTGTTATTATTATGTGTCATTATCAGTGATTCCCCCGCTCATCCTCCTGTCTATCTGTGTGTAACCCGGACGCTGCTCTCCACTTACACACAGGCTCCATGCTGTAATGTGCATCATGTGTGTGTTATTATTATGTGTCATTATCAGTGATTCCCCCGCTCATCCTCCTGTCTATCTGTGTTTTACCCGGATGCTGCATTCCACTTACACACAGGCTCCATGCTGTAATGTGCATCGTGTGTGTTATTATTATGTGTCAATATCAGTGATTCCCCCGCTCATCCCCCTGTTTATCTGTGTGTTACCCGGACGTTGCGCTCCACTTACACACAGGCTCCATGCTGTAATGTGCATCGTGTGTTATTATTATGTGTCATTATCAGTGATTCCCACGCTCATCCTCCTGTCTATCTGTGTGTGACCCGGACGCTGCGCTCCACTTACACACAGGCTCCATGCTGTAATGTGCATCGTGTGTGTGTTATTATTATGTGGTATTATCTGTGATTCCCCCGCTCATCCTCCTGTCTATCTGTGTGTTACCCGGACGCTGCGCTCCACTTACACACGGGCTCCATGCTGTAATGTGCATCATGTGTGTGTTATTATTATGTGTCATTGTAACGAAACGAGATGGACTTGGACTGAGAACCTTTTTATTCATCACTCGTTTCTCTCAGTATAATGTACTTTTTAATCCTTGGCCCAGTCTAGGTACATACACCAGAGCATAGGTGTATCATGTGTTATTTCATGTTATTAGGTATTTAGTGTCTTGCTATTACCTGCAATATGGTATGTATTGGAGATATAAAGACAATTGCCATACTGTGTGACTATAGCAGGACAGGTCATAATGTGTGACAGGAGGAGAGCCAGGCAGCTGTGCTAGTTCATTACCATTTGTATCACATATGTGAGTCCATTGTGTGAGGTGTGATAGGTGTTGCTGGTAATGTAATCAGAACAATGACTGAGTGACTGGTAAGATAGCTAGCTGCCAGCCCAAGTTATGTATCTAGGTCATCAGGTCATCTGGGAGGTAATTAGGTTAGAACTCCCAGAGGATGTACAATGGGTCTCCACAGCAGGATACTGGCTGAAATAGCCTTGGGATATCCTGACTCAACCTCCTGAGTAGACTGTTTGGCACCAGAAGGGATCTGCCTGTCAGGTATATAAGGAGAGCAGGTCTCAATGGAAGGGGGTCTATTGTGGTGGATCCTGTGAATCAGACATCAGCAGGAAACACTCTGAGCTGGGCATCATTGTGCCACCAGAGGAAACCCTACCAGGACAGGGTCAGTGTGAGCCAGTACCCCAGGCTGGGGGACACAGGACTGTCTAGCAAGAGGTAGTGGTAAGGATACAGATTACTTCTATTGCTACTTATGGATGCTGACTGCAAGTGGCTGCTGGAGGATATGTGCTACCAATTACCCTGTAACATGTGACTATTTTATGGTGTTGTGCTGTCATAATAAAGACTTATTTTTTATATATTCTGATCTGCCCGAGTGAATTGAATCCCACAGAGGGTAACCACCATCCCAGTGAAGCGTGGTTTCCTCACAGTCATTATCAGTGATTCCCCCGCTCATCCTCCTGTCTATCTGTGTTTTACCCAGATGCTGCGCTCCACTTACACACAGGCTCCATGCTGTAATGTGCATCGTGTGTGTTATTATTATGTGTCAATATCAATGATTCCCCCGCTCATCCCCCTGTCTATCTGTGTGTTACCCGGACGCTGCGCTCCACTTACACACAAGCTCCATGCTGTTATGTGCATTGTGTGTGTTATTATTATGTGTCATTATCAGTGATTCCCCGCTCATCCTCCTGGTTATCTGTGTGTTACCCGGATGCTGCGCTCCACTTACACACAGGCTCCATGCTGTAATGTGCATCGTGTGTGTGTTATTACTATGTGTCATTATCATTGATTCCTCCGCTCATCCTCCTGTCTATATGTGTGTTACCCGGATGCTGCGCTCCACTTACACACAAGCTCCATGCTGTAATGTGCATCTTGTGTGTGTTATTATTATGTGTCATTATCAGTGATTCTCCCGCTTATCCTCCTATCTTTGTGTTACCTGGACGCTGCGCTTCACTTACACACAGGCTCCATGCTGTAATGTGCATTGTGTGTGTGTTATTATTATCTGTCATTATCAGTGATTCCCCCGCTCATCCTCTTGTCTATCTGTGTGTTACCCGGATGCTGCTTTCCACTTACACACAGGCTCCATGCTGTAATGTGCATCGTGTGTGTTATTATTACGTGTCATTATCAGTGATTCCCCCGCTTATCCTCCTGTTTATCTGTATGTTACCCGGACGCTGCACTCCACTTACACACAGGCTCCAAGCTGTAATGTGCATTGTGTGTGTGTTATTATTATGTGTCATTATCAGTGATTCCCCCTCTCATCCTCCTGTCTATCTGTGTGTTACCCGGACGCTGCGCTCTACTTACACACAGGCTCCATGCTGTAATGTGCATCGTGTGTGTTATTATTACGTGTCATTATCAGTGATTCCCCCGCTTATCCTCTTGTCTATCTGTATGTTACCTGGACGCTGCACTTCACTTACACACAGGCTCCATGCTGTAATGTGCATCATGTGTGTGTTATTATTATGTTTCATTATCAGTGATTCCCCCGCTCATCCTCCTGTCTATCTGTGTGTTACCCGGACACTGCGCTCCATTTACACACAGGCTTCATGCTGTAATGTGCATGATGTGTGTGTTATTATTATGTGTCATTATCAGTGATTCCCCCGCTCATCCTCCTGTCTATCTGTGTGTTACCCGGACGCTGCACTCCACTTACACACAGGCTCCATGCTGTAATGTGCATCGTGTGTGTGTTATTATTATATGTCATTCTCAGTGATTCCCCCGCTCATCCTCCTGTCTATCTCAGTGTTACCCGGACGCTGTGCTCCACTTACACACAGGCTCCATGCTGTAATGTGCAATATGTGTGTGTTATTATTATGTGTCATTATCAGTGATTCCCCCGCTCATCCTCCTGTCTATCTGTGTGTTACCCGGACGCTACTCTCCACTTACACACAGGCTCCATGCTGTAATGTGCATTGTGTATGTGTTATTATTATGTGTCATTATCAGTGATTCCCCCACTCATCCTCCTGTTTATCTGTGTGTTACCCGGACGCTGTGCTCCACTTACACACAGGCTCCATGCTGTAATGTGCATCGTGTTTGTGTTCTTATTATGTGGTATTATCAGTGATTCCCCCGCTCATCCTCCTGTCTATCTGTGTGTTACCCGGACGCTGCGCTCCACTTACACACAGGCTCCATGCTGTAATGTGCATTATGTTTGTGTTATTATTATATGTCATTATCAGTGATTCCCCCGCTCATCCTCCTGTCTATCTGTGTGTTACCCGGACGCTGTGCTCCACTTACACACAGGCTCCATGCTGTAATGTGCATCGTGTATGTGTAATTATTATGTGGCATTATCAGTGATTCCCCCGCTCATCCTTCTGTCTGTCTGTGTGTTACCCGGATGCTGCGCTCCACTTACACACAGGCTCCATGCTGTAATGTGCATTGTGTGTGTTATTACTATGTGTTATTATCAGTGATTCCCACGCTCATCCTCCTGTCTATCTGTGTGTTACCCGGACACTGTTCTCCACTTACACACAGGCTCCATGCTGTAATGTGCATCGTGTGTGTGTTATTACTATGTGTCATTATCAGTGATTCCCCCGCTCATCCTCCTGTC